>NC_021162.2:16520123-16534586 GCF_000331145.2 Cicer arietinum | reverse complement strand
AATTTTCCCTATATATGGTTGGTATTTTGTTTGTTGTTTTTCCTTCTTTTTGATCATGTCAAAAAGGGGAGAAAATTGGTATGTTGTTGTTGTTAAAAACTTTTGTAGGTCTTCAAAATGTTTAAAACATGATGGCATGAACTCAAGCTCAAAGGGAGAGTAAACATGTATTACGGTGGAGAAAGATTAAAACAATCAAACACTTTGAAGTCGCAACAACAACAAGGTTTTTTTATTATCAAAAAGGGGGAGAATGTAAAATACATGTTTTTGATGAAGACAAAGACCAAGGAAAGTGATCAAGTTGCAAGCTCAAAAAGAAGTCAAACATCAAAGACAACTATGGTCAAATATACTAGAAGTTTTATAATGTAAAGGTACATGATGCAATCTAATGTTCGTATATTTCAAATGCACATGAGAACCTTTCATTTTATCATATGCATCAAAAGGATTTTCAAAAAGTAAAAATATATAAATAATGTTTGAAAATAATATTTTTGGCAAAATACAATGTTGTATTCGAATACAACATGTTGTAGTCGAATACAGACAAGTCAGTAGCTAAAACTGAACATCTTCAAACATCTGTATTCGAATACAAGAATGTGTATTCGAATACAAGCTTCAAAATTCAAATAAAACTGAACGTTAAAAGGATGTGTATTCGACTACACAAAAGCTGTAGCCGAATACACCTAGAAAAAATGCAATTTTTCAATTCTAAAATGGTTCCGGATCATTGCATTTCTTCATCAAACCTCTTGGATCAATGGCCACGAATCTAAAGAGATGTTTGTGGAGTATAAATACACCATAACTTCATATCAAACATAACCAATCCTACAACGAAACCTTGAACGAACTTTGAACAAACTTTCTAAAATGTTTTGATTTATTCAAAGTTTCACTTTTATATTTCAAGTACAGATTTTACATTTTCATATCATTGAGAAAAGTTCTCTAGTGTACTTGAAATTATATTGGATTGTTATCATTGTACATCACCTATTATATCATATTGATCTAAGTCAAAATCAATATTGCTAAACCATTCAAGTGTTGTAAATTGAAGAAAGTGGTGTACTTTCTTCAAGTGTTGTAAATTGAGGAAAGTGGTGTTCTTTCTTCATGTTTTGTAAACTAAGATAGTGGTGTGCTATCTTAGAGTGATTGTTAGGAGTTTGTAACAAAGGTCCTAGGGTGGGACTTGTACTTATTCTAACAATAGTGGAAAATCTCTTGTGGTGTGCAAGAGGATTGGATGTACCCATGGTTATAAGGGGAACCAGGATAATATCTTTGTGTTCTTTATTTTTCTGCCATTTATCTTTTCCATACACTATTTTAAATTAGAAAAATCAAACACTAAATCTCTAAAAACAAGAAAATTTATAAACGCCTAATTCACCCCCACTTTTAGGCGCACTTCTTTACTTACAATATGGACTTTTCAAACGATTATTGTACCACCCTTAATTAATTAATCGAAATCAGTATTTTTGGACCAGACGATGGCTACTTTTGAAAATCTGACGTGGAACCCGAAACACCGATATAAATTTAGGAGAAGAATGCTACAACGGTCTCCCGAAACCAGCAAAAATGGACCGAAATTCGTATTTTCGGACCTGACGATGGCTAGTGTTTTAAATCAGAGGCGGAACCCGAAACACAATTATAAATTTAGGAGAAGAATGCTCTAAGGGTCTCTGGGTCCTCGATTTCATATGGACTTTACAAGCGATTTTCGTACAACCCGACCAAAATGGACCGGAATCCGTATTTTCAGACCAGACGATGCCTAGTGTTTGAAATCTAATGCGGAACCTGAAACAAAATTATAAAGTTAGGAGAAGAATTATATAAGGGTCTCCCGATCTTCGATTTCATTTGGACTTTTCCGGTGATTTTCGTTCCAATCGACAAAAATGGACCAAAATCTGTATTTTTGGACTGGAGAATGGCTAGTGTTTGAAATTTGATGCTGAACCTGAAACAAAGTTATAGATTTAGAGGAAGAAAGCTATAAGGATCTTCGGGTCCTCGATTTCATGTGGACTTTTCCGGTGATTTTCGTACCACCCGAAGAAAATAGACCGAAATCCAAATTTTTGGACCAGACGATGGCTAGTGTTTGAAATATGACGCCGAAATTGAAACACAATTATAAATTTAGCAGAAGAATTCTATAAGGGTCTCCCGCTCCTCGATTTCATCTGGACTTTTTGGTTAAGTTTCGTACCACCCGACAAAAATGAATCGAAATATGTCTTTTCGAAACAAACGATGGCTAGTGTTTGAATTCTGATGCGGAACCCGAAACATAGTTATAAATTTATGAGAAGAATGCTATAAGGATCTCCCTGTCCTCAATTTCATCTAAACATTTTGGGCGATTTTCGTACCACCATACAAAAATGGACCGAAATCCGTCTTTTCGGACCAGATGATGGCTAGTGTTAGAAATATGATGCAGAACCTAAAACAAAGTTATAGATTGTTTTCAAGGTCTCCCGGTCCTCGATTTAGGGTTTTGGTTTCTTGATTAAGATTAAGAGTTTAGGGTTTAGGGTTTAAGGTTTAGGGTTAACGGTTTAAGGTATATTGTTTAGGTTTAGGATTTAGTGTTTTGGGTTTTGGGTTTAAGGTTTAAGTATCTAGGTTTAAGTTTGGGTAAAAACATATAATAAAATAGAGTTGTCAAATAAATTAATAATTACATATTTATTTGACATTTCAACTTTGTTATACGTTATTATTAATTTCGTTATTAAGAACAAATACAAAACGAAGATAATAATAATTTTTAATAAAATAGAGTTGTCTAATAAATATGTAATTATTACTTTATTTGACAACTCTATTTTAATATATGTTATTATTATCTTCATTTTATAGTTTTACTTCATAAGAAATATAATAATAACATATAATACAATTAAATTGTCAAATAAAGTAATAATTACATCTTTATTTGACAGCTCTATTTTATTAGGACCCTACGATGACTAGTGTTTGAAATCTGACGTAGAACCAGAAACAAAGTTATAAATTTAGGAAAACAATTCTATAAGGGTTACTTGGTCCATGATTTCATCTGGACTTTTCAGGCGATTTTCGTACTATTCGACAAAAATGGACCGAAATCCGTATTTTCGGACTTGACGATTGCTAGTATTTGAAATCTGACGCGGAACCTGAAACACTGTTAAAATTTTTGGAGAAGAATGCTATAAAGGTCTCTCGGTCATCGATTTCGGGTTTAGGGTTCTGAATTCAAGGTTAAGAGTTTATGGTTTAGGGTTTTTGGTTTAAGTTTCGGGGTTATCTTTATTGCGAAGTATAACTATAAAACGAAGATAATAATAACATATAATAAAATAAAATTTTCAAATAAATATTAATTATTACTTTATTTGAAAATAATAATTTATTATATATTATTATTATCTTCATTATGGAAAACAAATACAAAACGAAGATAAAAATTACATATATTAAAATAAAGTTGTCAAATAAATATGTAATTATTACTTTATTTGACAACTCTATTTTATTATAAGTTATTATTATCTTCATTAATAGTACAACAAAATAACGAATGTAATAATAACCTATTATAAAACAGAGTTGTCAAATAAAATAATAATTACATATTTATTTGACAACTCAATTTTGTTATATGTTATTATTATTTTTGTTATTAAGTAACACTACAAAACAAATATAATAATAATATTTAATAAAATAGAGTTGTGTAATAAATAAATAATTATTACGTTGTTTGAAAACTCTATTTTAATATATGTTATCATTAACTTCGTTTTATAGTTTAATTTCAATAACAAAGATAATAATAACATATAACAAAATATAGTTGTCAAATAAAGTATTAATTACATATTTATTTGACAACTCTATTTTATTAGGACTTCACGATGGCTAGTGTTTGAAATCTGACGTGGAACCTGAAACCAAGTTATAAACTTAGGAAAATATTGCTATAAGAGTCTCACGATCCTCGATTTAGTCTAACTTTTCAGGCGATTTTCATACTTCCCGACAAAAAGAGACCGAAATCCGTATTTTCGAACAAGACAATGGCTAGTGTTTGAAATTTGACACGGAACCCAAAACACATTTATAAATTTAGGAGAAGAATACTATAAGGGTCTCTTGGTCCTCGATTTCATCTAGACTTTTCGGGCGATGTTCGTACTACTTGACAAAAATGGACCGAAATCCTTATTTTCGGACCAGATGATGGCTAGTGTTTGAAATCTAACGCGGAACATGAAACACAATTATAAATTTAGGAGAAGAATGCTATAGGAGTCTCCCAGTCTTCGATTTCATGTAGACTTTTCGGGCGATTTTCGTACCACACCAACAAAAATGGACCAAAATCCGTATTTTTAGACCCGACGATGGCTCATGTTTTAAATATGACGTGGAAACTGAAACACAATTATAAATTTATGAGAAGAATTCTATAAGGGGTTCCCGGTCCTCGATTTCATTTGGACATTTAGTGCGATTTTCGTACACCCGACAAAAATGAACCGAAATCCGTATTTTTGGACCAGACGTTGGCTAGTGTTTGAAATCTGAAGTGGAACCCGAAACACATTTATATATTTAGGAGAACAATTCTATAAAGGTCTAGAGGTCCTCGATTTCATCTAGAATTTTCAGGGCTATTTTCTTACCACCCGACCAAAATGGACCAAATCCGTATTTTCGGAATAGACGATGGCTAGTGTTTGAAATCGGATGCGGAACCTGAAACACATTTATAAATTTAGGAGAAGAATGCTATATGGGTTTCCCGGTCGTCGATTTCATCTGGGATTTTCATTCGATTTTCTTACAACCCGACAAAAATGGACCGAAATCCGTATTTTCATTTGGACTTTTCATGCGAATTCCGTACCACCCTACAAAAATGGACTGAAATCCGTATTTTCGGACCAGACGATGGCTAGTGTTTGAAATTTGACGCGGAACCCGTAACACAATTATAAAGTTAGGAAAAGAATTCTGTAAGGGTTTCAGGGTCCTCGATTTAATCTAAACTTTTTGGGTGATTTTTGTACCACTTGACAAAAATGGACCGAAATCCGTATTTTCGGACCAGACGATGGCTAGTGTTTCAGGTTACACGTTAGATTTAGGACAAGAATGGTATAAGGGTCTCCCAGTACTCGATTTCATCTCCTTTTCTCGGGCGATTAACGTACCACTTGTAAAAAATGGACTGAAATCAGTGTTTTCGGACCAGAAGATGGCAAGTGTTTGAAATCTGATGCAGAACCTAAAACACGATTTTATCTGGACGTTTCGGTATATTTTCGTACAACCCAACAAAAATGGACCGAAATCTGTAATTTCGAACTACAATGTGGCTAGTGTTTGAAATCTGACGCAGAACCCGAAACAAAGTTATAAATTTAAGAGAAGAATGCTATAAGGATCTTCAAGTCCTCGATTTTGTTTGGACTTTTTAGGCGATTTTCAAACCACCCTTTAAAACATTAGCCATCGTAAGTTTAGGAAATACGGATTTTAGTCCATTTTTGTCAGGTGGTTTGAAAATCACCCAAATACTCCAAATGAAATCGTGGACCTGGAGACCGTCTGGTCCGCGTCAGATGAAATACAGATTTTTGGGTTCCGCGTCAGATTTCAAATACTAGCCACCGTCTGGTCCGAAAATATGGATTTCATTCAAATTTTGTGGTGTGGTACGAAATTTGCCCGAAATGTCCAAATGAAATCGAGGACCGGGAGACCTTTATAGCATTCTTCTCCAAAATTTAGAACTGTATTTCGGGTTCAGCGTCAGATTTTAAACATTAGCCATCGTAAGGTCAGGAAATACGGATTTTAGTCCATTTTTGTCGAGTGTTACAAAAGTTGCCTGTAAAATCCAGATGAAATTGCAACTGGGAAACCCTTATATATGTGTTTTGGTTTTCGCGTCAGATTTCAAACCCTAACCACCGTGTGGTTCGAAAATTCGAATTCCGTACCTATTTTATCAGGTGGAACGAAATTTGCCCGAAAAGAATAGGGAGAACCTTATAGCATTCTTCTCCAAAGTTTAGAATTGTGTTTCGGGTTGTGCATAAGATTTTAAACACTAGCTATCGTAAGGTCAAGAAATACGAATTTCGGTCCTTTTATTTCGTGTGGTACGAAAATCACCCAAAGAGTCTAGGGAAAATCGAGGATCCAGAGACCCTTATAACATTCTTGTCCTAAAATAAAAATAGTGTTTAGGGATCCATGTCAGATTTCTAACACTAGCCATCGCTTGCTCCGAAAATACGGATTTCGGTATATTTTTGTCGGGTGGTACAAAAATCACTCGACAAGTCCAGATGAAATCAAGGCCTGGGAGACCTTATAGAATTCTTTTCCAAAATTTATAACTCTGTTCGCGGTTCCGGATTATATTTCAAACACTAACCATCATCGGGTTTGAAAATATGGATTTCAATCCATTTTTGTCGGGTGGTTAGAAAATCACCCAAAAAGTCCAGATGAATACAAATTATGGTCCATTTTTGTCGAGTGGTACAAAAATTGCACTAAAAGTTAAGATGAAATCGAGGGTCTGGAGACCCTTTTAGCATTCTTCTCCTAAATTTATTATTGTGTTTCGGGTTTCACGTCAGATTTCAAACACTAGTCGCCGTCTTGTCCGAAAATAGGGATTTTATTCAAATTTTGAGGTGTGGTACGAAATTTATTACTGTATTTGGGGTTTTGGGTCAGATTTTAAACACTAGCCATCGTAAGGTCAGGAAATACGGGTTTCTATCCATTTTTGTCGGATGGTACAAAAATAAACGAAAAGTCCAGATAAAATCGAGGACCCGGAGACACTTATAGTATTCTTCTCCTATATTTATAAATGTGTTTATGGTTCCGCGTCAGATTTTAAACACTAGCCATCGTCTGGTCCGAAATATAGATTTCAGTCCATTTTTGTCTAATGGTACGAAAATTGTCCGAAAAGTCCAGATGAAATTGAGGATCGAGCGACCCTTGTGGTGTTATTCGCCTAAATTTATAACTGTGTTTCGGGTTCCGCGTCAGATTTGAAACACTAGCCATCGGCTGGTCTGAAACTATGGATTTCCGTCCATTTTTTTCGGGAGGTTAGAAAATCACCCGAAAAGTCCAAACGAAATTGAGGACTCAGAGATCCTTATAGCATTCTTATCCTAAATTTATAAATGTGATTTGGGTTTCGCGTCAGATTTCAAACACTAGCCATCGTTTGGTCCGATAATACATATTTCGGTCCATTTCTGTCAAGTGGAACGAAAAATTTCCTGAAAAGTCCTTATGAAATCGAGGACCGGGAGACCCTTATAGTATTTTTCTCCTAAATTTATAACTGTGTTTCAGGTTCCGCGTTAGATTTCCAACAGTAGCCATCGTCTAGTCTGAAAGTATGGATTTTGGTACATTTTTGTCAAGTGGTTAGAAAATCGCCTCAGAAGTCCAGATGTAATCAAGGACCGGAAGACTGTTGTAGCATTTTTCTCCAAAATTTATAACAGTGTATTGGGTTTCGCATTAAATTTCAAACTCTGGATATCACTAGTATGAAAATACGAATTTCAGTCCATTTTTTGTCGGGTGGTAGGAATATCGCCTGAATAATCCAGATTAAATCACAACTTGGAGACCCTTATAGAATTGTTCTCCTAAATTTATAACTGTGTTTCAGTTCAAACAATAGCCCTCCTCTGGTATGAAAATACGGATTTCGGGAGTGGTACGAAATTTGGCCGAAAAGTCCAGATGAAATTGAGGACCAGAAGACCCTTATAGGATTCTTCTCCAAAATATATAATTGTCTTTCGGGTTCAGCCTCAGATTTAAAACACTCACCATCGTCTGGTCCTAAAATACGGATTTCGGTCCATTTTTGTTGGGTGGTACAAAAATTCCCGAAAAGTCCAGATATAATCGAGTACCGAGTGACCCTTATAGTATTCTTCTAAATTTTAAATTCTGTTTCGTGTTTCGCATCATATTTCAAACACTAGCTGTCGTCTGGTATGAAAATATGGATTTCGGTCCATTTTTGTCGGGTGGTTAGAAAATCACCCGAAAATTCCATATGAAATCGAGGACCTAGAGACCGTTATAGCATTCTTCTCCTAAATTTTTTAACAGTGTTTAAGGTTCCATTATTGACTAGTGGTACTAAAATCTCGGTCCGCAAATACTAGCCATCGTATGGTCCGCAAATACGAATTTCGGTCCCTTGTAGTAGGCTTCTCCTAAATTTATAAATGTGTTACGGGTTGCACGTCAGATTTCCAACAGTAGCCATCTTTTAATGGGTGGAACAAAAATCGCTTGAAATATCCAGATGAAATCGATGACTGGGAGACCCTTATTGCATTGTTCTCCTAAATTTTTTATTTTGTTTCAGGTTCTGCGTCAAATTTCAAAAACTAGCCATCATCTGGTCCGAAAATACGGATTTCGCTCCATTTTTGTCGGGTGGTACGAAAATTGACCGAAAAGCCCAAATGAAATCGAGGATCGGGGGAACCTTATAGCATTGTGCTCCTAAATTAATAACTATGTTTCAGTTTCGGTACATATTTGAAGCACTAGCCATCGTTTGGTCCAAAAATACGGATTTCAATCCATTTTTGTCGAGTGGAATGAAAATCTCCTGAAAAGTCCAGATGAAATAAAGGAATGGGAGACCCTTATAGAATTGTTTTCCAAAATTTATAATTGTGTTTTGGGTTCCGCGTCATATTTGAAACACTAGCCATCATCTGGTCCGAAAATACGGATTTCGGTCCATTTTTGTTAGGTGGTACAAAAGTCACCCGAAAAGTCCAGATGAAATCGAAGACCGAGAAACCCTTATAGTATTCTTCTCCTAAATTAATCATTGTGTTTCGGGTTACGCATCATATTTCAAACACTAGCCATCGTCTAGTCTAAAACTATGGATTTTGCTCCAATTTTCTCGAGTGGTTAGAAAAGCACCCGAAAAGTCCACATGAAATCGAGGACCCATAGACCGTTATAACATTCTTCTCCTAAATTTAAAACTGTGTTTTGGGTTCCATGTCAGATTTCAAACACTAGCCATCGTCTGGTCCGCACTTCGCCAGAAAAGTCTAGATGAAATCGATGACCAGTCTAAATTTATAATTTCGTTTTCGGTTCCGCGTTAGATTTCAATCACTAGCCATCGTCTGGTCCGAAAAACAGATTTCGGTCCATTTTTGTTGGGTGGTACAAAAATCACCCAAAGAGTCCAGATATAATCGAGGATCGGTAGACTGTTGTAGCATTTTTCTGCTAAATTTATAATTGTGTTTTGGGTTCCGCATCATATTTCAAACACTAGCCATCGTCTTGTTCGAAAATACGGATTTCGGTACATTTTTGTCGGTTGTTATGAAATTTGGCATTAAAGAGTCTAGATGAAATCGAGGACCAGGAGACCCTTATAGAATTTTCCCCCTAAATTTGTAACTTTGTATCGAGTTCCGCGTTAGATTTCAAACACTAGCCATCGTTTGGTCCGAAAATATGCATTTCGGAAAATTTTTGTCTTGTGGTACGAAAATTGTCCAAATAGTCCGGATGGAATACAGGACAGTGAGACCCTTATAGCATTCTTCTCCTAAATTTATAACTGTGTTTCAGGTTCCGCGTTAGATTTCAAACATTAGCCATTGTCTGGTCCCAAAATACAGATTGCGCTCCATTTTTATCTGGTGATACAAAAGTCCCCCGAAAAGTCCAGATGAAATCGAGGATTAGGAACCTTGTAGCATTATTCACCTAAATTTATAACTTTGTTTTTGGTTCCGCTTCAGATTTCAAACACTAGCCATCATCTAATCGAAAAATATGAATTTCGGTCCATTTTTGACTGGTTGTACGAAAATTGCCCGAAAAGTTCAGATGTAATCGATGACTAAGAGACCCTTGTAGCATTTTTCTCCTAAATTTAAAACTAATCTTCGGGTCTGCGTTAGATTTCTAACACTAGCTGTCATTTGGTCCAAAAATACGGATTTCGGTTCTTTTTTGTCGGGTGGTCCAGAATTCGAGGACCGAGAGACCCTTACAGTATTCTTCTCCTCTATTTATAACTGTGTTTTGGGTTCTGCGTCATATTTCAAACACTATCCATCGTTTGGTATGAAAATATGGGTTTCAGTTCATTTTTGTGAGGTGGTTAGAAAATCACCCAAAAAGTCCAGATGAAATCGAGGACCGTCCCTTATAGTATTCCTCTCCTAAATTTATAATTGTGTTTCGGATTCCGCATCATATTTTAAACACTATCCATCGTCTAGTCTAAAACTATGGATTTCGGTCCATTTTTGTCTAGTGGTTAGAAAAGCATCCGAAAAGTCCACATGAAATCGAGGACCCAGAGATCGTTATATAATTCTTCTCCCAAATTTAAAATTGTATTTTGCTTTCCACGTCAGATTTCAAACACTAAACCCCAAAATAACAGTTATAATAATATATACTAAATTATTTGAAGAAAACTTGCAGCGGATAAAGAAAATCTGTTAAAGAGAATAAAAACTTTAATATATAATTTAGGATATCACGTTTCTCTAACTATACATGTAACAATTCAACTTTGTTCCTCAATTAAAATAGTACAATATCAATGAACTTGATTTAACTAGAATTTCTTGATTTAATTCCCAAGACTTACTTGTACTAAGTTTTCATATAAAAAGTCATTTATAATAACATAAGTAAAATACACATTACAACTCTTAATTACCGGTATCACCTATCAGAGCAGGGTTTCTTCCAAACTTGAACTTCGAGACTCATTAACCTATAATAACTGCGATTTTGCAAACGCATGGCCAAGCCAGTCAAACACAAACAACGAAGGAGGTGAGTTTTGAAATCATGTTGATAGTATAATATAAATAAGATGAACACGAAATTAATCATCAATAAACCGTATCATTACACAAACATTGTTCAAGGAAAAACATCACATTATATAGTAAAAATCAAAGAAAATCAATACACTTAACTGTAACATCAAATCATCACATAAATTATTATCGCACATAATACATATTAATCACAACAAAACAATCACAAGAAAATGCAATGCTATGCATGAGCTTAGACTCTACTTCACAATGTGGTACCATTCTAACTCTGAAGTACTTGGTTATGAGGCTTGATACTATGCCACCATCCAGGTGGACGGACAATTCAAATCGGCCCTGTCCTCATAGATCCCCTCAACTCAACCCGAGACACATATACGTGACAGTCGAGGTAAACGTGTGTTGCGTGGTAGCTCCCGACATTTGGAGTGCTACCTCCAAGTCACCTAGGAATTCCCCACCCGAATACCTCCAAGGTCTAACAATCTTGCCCTAAGGCTCGACAGTAGACCTCCACGATCAGGCTCATTCAGTTGTACTTCCCCGGAATCACTAGGCTTGTCATGCCCTACCTATATGATGACAAAATAATCTCCACTTCACAAATTCACAATATTTATTTTCTCCCCTCGTTGGTATATGATACTCCATTAAAACCGTCATCTCAAACACAAATTGAAATCACCATTATTTCATCAACTATGGGGTTAATTCAATATTCTCATCACGGTTTAGAACATCACTATCATCATCATCACATAAACTCATCACAAATTTATAGCATCACTATCATCAATCAAACATTATCACAAATTTATAACGTCACAATTATTAATCGTACATCATCATCATTACATAAAATTATCACAACACATCCATCTTTTGTTATCACATCACATAAACTCATCTAATCACACATATATAAATTTAATTCGACACCCAATATCACAATAATATCAATATCACGCATTCAAATAAATTAAATAAATCAACACCCTACAAATATTTCTATTCTATATTTTAATCTCACAATTTCCATATTTTCACATTAATTAATTTATCCCTCAAAGGGCTACTGCCATACGTAGCGAGCCACGGATGAATCGTTGCGAAATACGGTTTTCCCGTCCTCTCACAATATATTACACTCATGAATTCAAACGCTATGTCACCCCTTACCTTATTTCAACGCTTTCACACATGAGTATGATTCCTTGGGAAAAAAATATTTGTTCTTTGACTTTTTGTCCTTCAATCGATCATAAATCAGAAAACCAATCATTGGATAATATAGCCACTTTTTACACAATCGTTTTGCTGTTGGTTTCACTCAAATCGGACTTACGGTGAAGAAGAACAGTGCAAAATAACGAATTTGAAATTTGGACGAAAACGGAGAAACTTTTCTGGAACAGTTATCGATCACCGGTGTCAAATAATATGTTGTTGTTATTGTGTTTGTTTTAGAGTTGCCTGTGCAATCCCCTTTTGTTATTGGTTAGTAAAACCCATTGATCCCTTTATTTATTTTTAAATAAAATCTATAATTACTAAAACTAATGTTTTAACATTTTATTTTAACCTAATTTAATTACTAAAATTGTCTAATATTTTCAAACTAATATTTTATAAAATAATATAATTAATCTTTTAAAATATATTAATAATCAAAACTCTCATATTCAAAATAATCACCCTAATGATACTTTTTAAAAAAAAAATACTTACATTAAGATACTATCATCATATGAGAATATTCAAAATTATAAAATAAATAAGTATAAAATCAACACTTTATATTAATTACTAAGTCATACTAAATATATATATATATATATACATATATATATATATATATATATATATATATATATAATCCAATATAAAAAAATAATTATTAAAAAAGAAAATAATAAAACTAAAATATATTTAGAATTAAATAAATATAATTAGGTACACATTTAATAATAGTCAAACGCATAAAAGAATGATATATTAATTGGATGTGCGTATATACACGTAAAACCGTATAAAATCTTTTTCTTTAAAATATATATTACACTAAATACTATTATTTAAAAAAAATATATCAAATAATAAAATATAATATTTATTATTTATATCGCTCATGTAATCTAATATATACAAAACTAGCACTTCATAAAAATCCTCTATATAACGGAAATTAATCACAAAGTTTATTAACATATATTTTATAATAACTTTAACATCAAATTAATTATTTAAAATCCTATTTAATTAATAAAATAGTTTATCATAAAATTTAGGGTGTTACAATTCTTCCCTTGTCAAAGAATTTTTGGAAAACCGTATTTCCCAATGATTCATCCAGGGCTCGCTACGTACGCCAGTAGCCCAATGATGTTATAAATTTGTGATGAGTCTATGTGATGATGTATGATTCATGAGATTTATGTTATAAGATTATTTATCATTCAATTATGAAATAAAATATCACATTTATCATTCTATTATGAAATAAAATACCATAGAGTTACTCGCTATAATTTACATATAAAACATAACATAACATATAGATTTTGCAAATAATAACGTAGTTCATTTAGTTTGGTTAAATGAAACACATTCCAAGTATGTTGTCAATTTCAACTAGTTCTTTCAAACCAAATATTACTAGTTTTACTCCTTAAAATAAAGTCTAAATCCTATCACCAAACATTCAACAAATTTAACTTAGGTCTGACAAAGAAAGCTATTTTTAAAATATTAAACACATCTAACAACTTAATAATATTATAATAGATTTACAATCAATTACTCTATAAAAATATGCGTTGTATATAATCAAGGAGAAAGAAAAAACTAATATAGAGATACTATTTCCTAATAACATATATTTAATAATTAAAATCATTCAATTGATATAAGCGATGGACGTGTTTTTTTTAACTATTTAAAAATAAAATTAAAAGGTACTTCTAACAAAATAATGAGTTATCGTTTTCTCTTTTATTGACGATGAGTCAACTACTGATGTAGTCAACTACTTAAGGAACTATAACTGCAGTCATTTAATTTCTAATATGGATAACTAAAAGTATCTTTAACGTGGTTCAGGAGTGCGAAGGCGGCGCCACAACTCCTACTCCTTACTTCAAGTTAAAAATTCACTTAATTACAATAATTTATTGGTAATTTACAACTAGTTACAACCACAAGGAAATGACACTAGTATCAATATATAATCAATAATCCGATTGAAGAAATATAGAACTATTTCACTTTTAGATGCTCTCGACTACTCTAACTCTATACACCGATTCCCAACAATTAGAACACTTGAAACACGAACAGTTTAATATTTACATAATCATATACACATTCAAATAACTAATCCAAAAATTAGCAGCAAGATTTTACGTCCATCTCATAACTCAAACAATGATTCAAAAAATGAAACATATTCTCATAGAGGTCTAACTGCTCCAATTGATCACGATTAAATTTTCTTTTGAGTTAACCATCACTTAAAAGTTACAAA
>NC_021162.2:16519373-16520002 GCF_000331145.2 Cicer arietinum | reverse complement strand
TTTAATATTTACATAATCATATACACATTCAAATAACTAATCCAAAATTAACACAAAGATTTTACATTCATCTCATAACTCAAACAATGATTCAAAAAATGAAACATATTCTCATAGAGGTCTAATTGCTCCAAATTGATCACGATTAAATTTTCTTTTGAGTTAACCATCACTTAAAAGTTACAACAAATGGAAGCATATACTGATTTTCCAAGTAGAAGATAAGATAATTAATTATTTACTAGAAGATACAATACATTACCAAACCAAATTGAATCAGGTAGTGCAAAAACCACTTTCAAGCTTACACATCATTCTAAAAATTAATTTCTAGACTTAAATTATTATTAAAAAAATATCACTAAACATTTAGCACCCAAAAATAATTCATTGAGAATTCCAAATTTTTCTTTAAATTATTTTTCAGTAATTCAAGTCTAAACAAAAACAACTAAGAGAAATCACGTTTCCAAATACAATACAAATAAAATAAATCACGAATATTTTTAAAATCTACAAGATTTCTAAAAATTCATTCATATTTTAATCATCAAAAACACATTTTTAAATAGTTCATCATGTAACAATTATTATTTTCAACTTATATTTTGAAATAAAATTTAAACTAT
>NC_021162.2:16510548-16518869 GCF_000331145.2 Cicer arietinum | reverse complement strand
TTAGTACTATTGTAAATCACTGAAGAGTTCTTAAACTCTAAAACTCTATCACCGAGTCAAACTCTAATGAGTTCATAATATCATAATAAAAAAAATCAATCATTTCAAATAAATATCCCAACACCCTCACGATTCAATATTTACATCAGCTTCCTAAACTAACCTACCAACAACTCTTTTCAATTTTCTTAAAAACAAGAAATAGTAAATCATGCTATAAATTTTAAGCTATTTTAAACATTAAATAAAATCAGTAGTATAGAATTAGTGTTATTTAAATAAATCAACAAAAATTCAACTCAATTTAATTTCTTTCAAATAATGAAGAGTAATTCAAACAAAAATTAATTTCATCATACAAAATAAGTAAACTTTAACTCCTTCAAAATGTCATTTTTAAAAATTCTGAGTTCTACCAACCTCTAATATTCAAGAATTACTAGTGCTAATAATATGAATATCATACTATTTAAAACAACTAGTTTAGAACGAAACATCTTTTTTTTCTTCTCTAAATTGAGTTTCAACAAAAATAATAATAATTTGTACCTAGTAAAAGTCAATACTTGAAGTTTTAAACATATAATTCATTCGGAAATCAAAGTTTCAATCAATTAGTTATTAGATCAAACACTTTAAACAAATTCTTTAAAACAACTAATTGATTAAGGGTGAAAATGGAACTTTAAAACAACTAACTGGTGAGGTCTGTCATATGATGGCTAAGATTACGTGAATGAGATTAATAACTTGAAACATACGGTTTGTCAATCAAAATTATTATTTCCAACGATTAACATAAAACAAGAGTGCAAAAATCATAGTTCGGTAGACAAGCAATAAGCAACAAGCAACTAACATAATCTTGTCAACAATTAAAATTAACTCAAATCTTAATAGGTAATTTCATGGTTTATTTACTCACTTAGATAGGAATTTAGAATCCATAACACAATCAGAGTAAGCAAATAATAAGCAGTTAATTAGTAATCTCGAAAATATGGATAATAATACAAAAGCATATAACACTTAACACAATAATATAACGGGAAAACCATCATAGTGAAAGAATTATTACACAAGAAAATACAATTGACATTGACACGACTGACATTCGACTAACACTGAATCGACATTCGACCCACTCGGCCTGATTGGACAGGCCTGCTCAGATACCACTAATGTGATACCCTAAACATGAACTTCAAGACTCATTAACCTGTAATAACTGCGATTTCACAAACGCAGGGCCAAGCAAGTCAAACACGAACAACGAAGGAGGTGAGTTTTGAAATCATGTTGATAGTATAATATAAATAAGAGGAACACACAATTAATCATCAATAAATTGTATCATTACACAAACATTCTTCAAGGAAAAACATCACATTATATAGTCAAAATCAAAGAAAATCAATACACTTCATTGTAACATCAAATCATCGCATAAATTATTATCACACATAATATATAGTAATCACAATAAAACAATCACAAGAAAATACAATGTTATGCATGAGCTTAGACTCTACTTCAGAATGTGGTTCCATTCTAACTCTGAAGTACTTGGTTAGGAGGCTTGATACTATGCCACCATCCTGGTGGACGGACAATTCAAATTGGTCCTGTCATCATAGATCCCCTCAACTCAACCCGAGACACATATACGTGACAGTCGAGGTAGGCGTGTGTTGCGTGGTAGCTCCAGACATTTGGAGTGCTACCTCCAAGTCTTCCTAGGAATACCAAATAATAAAATATAATATTTATTATTTATATCGCTCATGTAATCTAGTATATATAAAACTAGCACTTCATAAAAATCACCTACATAACGGAAATTAATCACAAAGTTTATTAACATATATTTTATAATAACTTTAACATCAAATTAATTATATAAAATCCTATTTAATTAATAAAAAAGTTTATCATCAAATTTAGGGTGTTACAGGTACGAAAATTGCCTGAAAAGTCCAGATGAAATCGAGGATCGGGAGACCCTTGTAGCATTATTCTCCTAAATTTATAACTCTATTTTGGGTTATTTTGTCTCGGGGTACGAAAATCGCCTGAAAAGTCTAGATGTAATCGAGGACCTGGAGACCCTTGTAGCATTTTTCTCCTAAATTTAAAACTATGTTTCGTGTTCCGCGTTAGATTTCAAACACTAGCAGTTGTCTAGTCCGAAAATACGGATTTCGGTCCATTTTTGTCGGGTGGTGTGAAAATTGCCCGAAAAGTCCAGACTTTGTTTCGGGTTATGCATCATATTTCAAACACTAACCATTGTTTGATATGAAAATATGGATTTCGGTTCATTCTTATGGGGTGGTTAGAAAATCACCCTAAAAGTCCAGATGAAGTCGAGGACCGAGAGACCCCCTTTTAGTATATTTATCCTAAATTTATAACTGTGTTTCGGGTTTCGCGTCAGATTTTAAACACTAGCCATCGTTTGGTATGAAAATAGGGATTTCGGTCCATTTTTGTCGGGTGGTACAAAAATTGCCCGAAAAGTCAAGATGAAATCAAGGACTGGGAGACCCTTGTAGAATTCTTCTCCTAAATTTAGAAATTTTTTTTGGGTTCTACATCATATTTCAAACACTAGCCATTGTCTGGTCTGAAAATATGGATTTCGGTGAATTTTTGTGGTGTGGTACGAAAATCACCCGAAAAGTTCAGATGAAATCGAGGACCGAGAGACCCTTATAGTATTCTTCTCATAAATTTATAACTGCCTCTTGGGTTCCGCGTCAGATTTCAAATACTAGCCACCGTCTGGTATGAAAGTACGGATTTCGGTCCATTTTTTTTCTAGTGGTACGAAAATCGCCTGGAAAGTTCAGATAAATTCGAGGACCGGGCGACCCTTGTAGTATTCTTCTCCTAAATTTATAACTTTGATTCGGGTTCTGCGTTAGATTTCAAACACTAGCAATCATTTGGTTCAAAAATACGGATTTCGGTCTGTTTTTGTCGCGTGCTACGAAAATCCCCCGAAAAATCCAGTTGAAATCGACGACTGGGAGACCCAAATAGATCCCTATAGCTTTGTTCTCCTAAATTTATAACATTGTTTCTGGTTTCGCATCAGATTTCAAACACTAGCCATCCTCTGTTTCGAAAATACGGATTTCAGTCCATTTTTGTCGGGTGGTTCGGAATTTGACCGAAAAGTCCAAATGAAATTGAGGCCCAAGAGACCTTTATAGAATACTTCAAGAAAATTTATAACTGTATTTCGGGTTCCACATCAGATTTGAAACACTAGCCATAGTCTGGTATGAAAATACGATTTTGGTCCATTTTTGTCTGGTGGAACGAAAATCGCCCGTAAAGTCCAGATGTAATCGAGGACAGGGAGACCCTTGTAACATTTTTCTCCCTAATTTATAATATTCTTTCAGGTTCCACATCAAATTTCAAACACTAGCCATCGTCTAGTTAGAAAATACGAATTTCGGTCCATCTTTGTCGGATAGTACGAAATTCGCCAGAAAAGTCCAGATGAAATCAAGGACCGGGAGACCCTTATAGAATTCTTCTCCAAAATTTATAACTGTGTTAAGGGTTCTGCGTCAGATTTGAAACACTAGCCATAATCTGGTCCGAAAATACGATTTCGGTCCATTTTTGTCGGGTGGAACGAAAATCGCCCGAAAAGTCCAGATGTAATCGAGGACAGGGAGACCCTTGTAACATTTTTCTCCTAAATTTATAATTGTGTTTATGGTTTCGTTTTATATTTCAAACACTAGTCATCGTCTAGTAAAAAAATACGGATTTCTGTCCATTTTTTTGTGGTGGTACGAAAATCGCCCGAAAAGTACAGATGAATTCAAGGACCGTGTGACCCTTTATTGTATGCTTCTCCTAAATTTATAACTGTGTTTCGGGTGCCGCGTCAGATTTCCAATTGTAGCCATCGTTTGGTCCTGAAAATATGGATTTCGG
Source organism: Cicer arietinum (assembly GCF_000331145.2). NCBI lineage: Eukaryota > Viridiplantae > Streptophyta > Magnoliopsida > Fabales > Fabaceae > Cicer > Cicer arietinum. The sequence goes on along the minus strand of NC_021162.2, from coordinate 16,514,909 downwards.
TCAATTTTTATCGGGTGGTACGTAAATCTCCCGAAAAGTCCAGATGTAATCGAGGATCGGGAGACTGTTGAAGCATTTTTCTCCTAAATTTATAACTGTATATCGAGTTCCACGTTAGATTTCAAACACTAGCCATCGTCTGATCCGAAAATAAGGATTTCGGTACATTTTTTGTCAGGTTGTACGAAAATCGCTTGAAAAATCCAAACGAAATCGCCGACTGGGAGACCCATATACCATTGTTCTCCTAAATTTATAATTGTGTTTTTGGTTCCACGTTAGATTTCAAACAATAACCATCGTCTGGTCCGAAAATACGGATTTTGGTCCATTTTTGTCGGTTGGTACGAAATTCGCCACAAAAGTCTAGATGAAATCGAGGACCAGGAGACCCTTATAGAATATTTCTCCTAAATTTATAACTGTGTATCAAGTTCCGCGTTAGATTTCAAACACTAGCCATTGTCTGGTCCGAAAATATGGATTTTGGATAAATTTTGTCTGGTGGTACGAAAATTGCCTGAATAGTCCTGATGAAATCTAGGACTGTAAGACTCTTATAGCATTCTTCTCCTAAATTTATAACTAGTATTCAGGTTCCACGTTAGATTTCGAAGACTAGCCATCGTTTGGTTTCAAAATACAGATTTCGCTCTATTTTTATCTGGTGATACGAAAATCGCCCGAAACGTCAAGATGAAATTCGAGGATCAAGAGACCCTTGTATCATTATTCTCCTAAATTTATAACTATGTATTGGGTTCCGCGTCAGATTTCAAACAATAGCCATCGTCTAGTCCGAAAATACGGATTTCAGTTCTTTTTTGTCTTGTGGTGTGAAAATCCCCCGAAAAGTCTAGACGAAATCGAGGACCAAGAGACCTTTACAATATTCTTCTCCTCGATTTATAATTGTGTTTCGGGTTCCGCATCATATTTCAAACACTAGTCATCGTTTGGTCTGAAAATATGGATTACAGTCCATTTTTGTCGGATGGTTAGAAAATCACCCGAAAAGTCCAGATGAAATAGAGGACCGAGAGACCCTTATAGTATTTGTCTCCTAAATTTATAACTGTGTTTCGGGTTTCACGTCAGAGTTCAAACACTAGCCATCGTTTGGTATGAAAATAGGGATTTCGGTCTATTTTTGTCGGGTGGTACGAAAATTGTCAGAAAAGTCCAGATGTAATTGAAGACTAGGACCCTTGTAGAATTCTTCTCCTAAATTTAGAACAATATTTTGGGTTCTGCGACATATTTTAAACACTAGCCATTGTCAGGTCAGGAAACACGGATTTCGGTCCATTTTTGTCAAGTGATACGAAAATTACCCGAAAATTACAGATGAAATCGAGGACCGAGAGACCCTTATAGTATTCTTCTCCTAAATTTATAACTGACTTTTGGGTTCCGCGTCAGATTTCAAACACTAGCCACCTTCTGGTCTGAAAATACGGATTTCGGTTCATTTTTGTCTAGTGGTACGAAAATCGCCGAGGAAGTTCAGATGAATTCGAGGACCGGACGACCCTTGTAGTATTCTTCTCCTAAATTTATAATTGTGTTTTGGGTTCTGCGTTAGATTTCAAACACTAGCCATCGTCTGTAGGGGTGGGAATAGGCCAGGCCAGGCTTTGAAAGGCCTGAGTCTGGCCTACGATGAATTTTTTAGGCCTAAGCCTCACCTACGGACTATCATAGGCTTTTTTTTCGGCCTGAGCCTGGCCTACTGCCTATCATGGCCTGGCCTGTAAGCCTATTTAAAAGCCTTATTTGCATTAAAATATTTAAATGTTATATTTTATATTTTTTTTAAATAGGCTAAATTAGGCCTTTATATACAAGGAAAACTAATAAAATTATAATCAAATCTAATAAAATTATAACTAAGCAGTTTGTAATGCAACAACCTTCCCATAAAAAAAAATGAATTCATAATTAACAAACTCTAAAAAGTCCTTCAAAAATTACAAATAAAACCAAATGAACTCCATAAACAGTTACACATATCATCCAACAACACACATTCAAAGTTCAATGAATGACAAAAAAAAAATGATATCAAATCTTCAAGGTGATTTGTATCTCTTGTTTATCAACCTTCAAAAACAAAAGAAAAAATACATATATGTTAGACACTTAACTAAAAAGTAATAAATAAATAAATTAATAAATAAATGAGCAAATTTTTAAAAAAATGAATAAATACTACTTGATAAAAAATAATAACCTTTGAATTTTTCTTCACACTATACTTATGACGAAATCAATCTTCGCCACAAATTAGAGCTTCAACAAATTCTTCGTTTAATTTAGATCGAAATTCATCAATAACTCTACCTCCTGCACTAAATGTGGACTCAGATGAACATCTAACCTTCTTTATATTCTCATCAACAACTTCTTTAGATTTATATATCAAGGGAAAACATATACGCACCATATGAAATTTGCACCTAGGATCCAAAACACTAGCAATAGCCATCAACATATTACACTCCCCCCAGTATTTGTCAAACTTTATTTTCATTGGACCTACCATTTCTTTCATAAAAAGATCTTCGTCTTCATCAGTCTTATCAAGTATTTGTTTCACCTTCCAAACTTCTGCTAAATACAAACTTGCAGTCGGATACTCACTACCTACATTTAAAATAGTAGTGATATTAAACACTTTAAATAATAATAAAGTGACCTAATAAAATACAAAAATAAACAGTTGATAAACTACCTGAGATCACATGAGTTGCACCATTAAATACTTCTAATAGTTTACAAACTTTCTCAACTTTGTTCCATTCTTCAAGTGAAGGGGCGTGATTATAATGAGGCTCTCTTTCTTTGTAGGCTGCAAGCAATCTTAAATTTCAAAGTAGTTGACAACATATTAAAAGTTGAATTCCATCTTGTTGGACAATCAATGATGAGTTTCATTTCTTTCAAGCGCTTTTGCTCAACCACATCACAAAATGCCTTTAGTCTTGCATCATTGTGGTTAACATATTTGACACATTCACGAATATTGAAAATGGTATCCTTAATTTTACTAAGACCGTCTTGCACTAACAAATTCAATATGTGTGCACAACATCGAACATGAAACAAAGAGCCCCAAGGATTAACTTACTACTTAGAGATAAATTATCTTTGAGACATCTTAAGCATGAATCATTGTAAGAAGCATTATCAACAGATACGAAAAAAACTTTATTTTCAATCCCCCAAGTTCTCAAACATTTATATATAGCATCAGCAACATCAATACCACGCCTTGGAGGGGGTACTTTCACACAACTCAAAACTCTTTTTTGAAGATTCCATCCTGCATCAATAAAATGTCATGTGATAACCATATATTCAACTACTTGATGGCTAGATTTCCACATATCTGTAGTTAAACTAATTTTGCTCACACTTTCTAAAAATTTCTTCAAAATTTTCTTCTCATATCAAATATTGCCAAACAATCATTTCTTGTTGTTTTATGAGTAACTTTATGAAAATCTGGGTTTGCATATTGAAACCCCACATCCAAATATCATCCTCTACAACACTAAAAGGATATTTGTGAACCATGACAACAGTTGTAATTATTTCCTTCATCTTTTCATTAGAGTATCTAACACCGTTACTAATAAAAGGGTTACTTGACTTTGATGGTTGAAATGGAATGATGACTTGTCTTGTTTTAGCAGCCGTCTGCAACTTCTTTTGTTGCAACCTCTAGCGTGTCTTTTCAAATGACTAGTGCTAGCTTCTGATCCTCCAGTAGACATTTTTAGTTTACAGTATTTGCAAACAGCTTTCTTCACACCTTTAGAGATTTCAACCTCATCAAAATCATTCCAAACAACTGATGTTTTTTTCCCTTTTCTCCCAACAATTGGACTTCTGTTTTCTAGAGCGGTCTCATGCACTGAAAAATCAAGTAATCAAGGAATTGTTTGTATACAATTTTTAATGATTTTTCAAGCAAACACCTTTTAAATCATCATGAAAAATAAACATATAAGTAAAAATTAGACCCTAATAAAAAAAATTAGTCCTTATACATATATCAATTTACATGATGCTCTATCCATACTAATTTACATGATGTGCTACCCAAACCAATTTACATAATGCTCTCTACATACCAATATCAATGTACATATGTATATATATATTAAATAAAAAAGGATTTTTCTAACAAAGTAATTTTTTAAAAATATGAAACAAACACCCTTTAAACCCTAAAAAATGATTTTTGATTTAAAAGAATATATTTTTTCTTGAAACAAACGCATTCACTATGCTCTCAAACAAATCCTCTCAACCAAAATCATATTCACTAATATATATATATATATATATATATA
>NC_021162.2:16491933-16510390 GCF_000331145.2 Cicer arietinum | reverse complement strand
TATATATATATATATATATATTAAATAAAAAATGATTTTTCTAAACACTAGCCACCGTCTCGTCTGAAAATACGAATTTCAGTCCATTTTTGTCTAGTGGTACAAAAATCACCCGGAAAAGTTCAGATGAATTTGAGGACCAAGGGATCCTTGTAGTATTCTTCTCCTAAATTTATAATTGTGTTTCGGGTTATGCGTTAGATTTCAAACACTAGCCATCGTGTGGTCCAAAAATACGAATTTTGATCTCTTTTTTGTCACGTGGTACGAAAATGGCACGAAAAATCCAGTAGAAATCGACAACTGGGAGACCCATATAACATTGTTCTCCTAAATTTATAACATTGTTTCAGGTTTCGCGTCAGATTTCTAACACTAGCCATCCTCTGGTCCGAAAATACGGATGGTACGAAATTTGTCCAAAAAGTCCAGATGAAATCGAGGACCAGAAGACCCTTATAGAATTCTTCTCCAAAATTAATAACTGTGTTTCGAGTTCCGCATCAGATTTGAAACACAAGCCATAGTCTGGTCTGAAAATATGATTTCGATCCATTTTTGTCGGGTGGAACGAAAATCATCCAAAAAGTCCCATGTAATCGAGGACCGAGAGACCATTGTAGCATTTTTCTCCTAAATTTATAATTGTGTTTTGGGTTCCGTTTTAAATTTCAATCACTAGCCATCGTTTGGCCTTAAAATATGGATTTCGGTCAATTTATGTCGGGTGGTTAGAAAATCACCCGAAAAGTCCATATGAAATCGAAGACCTAGAAACCCTTATAGCATTCTTCTCCTAAATTTATAATTGTGTTTCGGGTGTTGTGTCAGATTTCCATCAATAGCCATCGTCTGGTCCGAAAATACGGATTTCGGTCCATTTTTGTCGGGTGGTACGAATATCGCCCAAAAAGACCAGATGTAATCGAGGACCGGGAGACCGTTGCAGCATTCGCTCCTAAATTTATTACTGTGTATCGGGTTCCAAGTTAAATTTCAAACACTAGTCATCGTCTAGTCTGAAAATACGGATTTCGGTCCATTTTTTATCGGGTGGTACGAAAATCGTCCGAAAAATCCAAATTAAATCAACGACTGGGAGACCCATATAGCATTGTTCTCCAAAATTTATATTTTTGTTTCCGGATCCACTTCAAACACTAGCCATCCTCTGGTACGAATATACGGAGTTCAGTCCATTTTTGTCAGGTGTTACGAAATTCGCCTGAAAAGTCCAGATGTAATCGACGACCGTGAGACCCTTATAGAATTCTTCTCCAAAATTTATAATTGTGTTTCAGGTTCCTCGTCAGATTTGAAACATTAGCCACTGTCTGGTCCAAAAATATGAATTTCAGTCCATTTTTGTCGTCTGGTCCGAAAACACGGATTTCGGTCAGGTGGTTCGAAAATCGCCCGAAAGGTCCAGATGAAATCGAAGGCCAAGAGACCCTTATAGTATTCTCGTCTAAATTTATAAATGTGTTTCGGGTTCCGCATCATATTTCAAACACTAGCCATCGTTTGGTCAGAAAAGACAAATTTCGATCCATTTTTGTCAGGTGGTTAGAAAAATACCCGGAAAGTCCAGATGAAATTGAGGACCCAGAGACCCTAATAGAATTCTTCTCCAAAATTTATAACTGTGTTTTAGGTTCCGCGTCAGATTTGAAACATTAGCCACCGTTTGGAACAAAATTACAAATTTCGGTCCATTTTTGTCAGGTGGTACGAAAATTTCACGAAAAGTCAAGATAAAATCGAGGACCGAAAGACCCTTATAGTATTCTTCTTCTAAATTTATAATTGTGTTTCGGGTTCTGCATCATATTTCAAACACTAGCCATTGTCTGGTCTGAAAATATAAATTTCGGTCCATTTATATCGAGTGGTTAGAAAATCACCCGAAAAGTCCATATGAAATCAAAGACCTAGAGACCCTTATAGCATTCTTCTCTTAAATATATAACTGTGTTTTGCCATGTGAGATTTCCATCAGTAGCAATAGTTTGGTCTGAAAATACGGATTTTGGTCCATTTTTGTCGGATGGTATGAAAATCGCTCAAAAAGTCCAGATGTAATCGAGGACCTAGAGACCGTTGAAGCATTTCTCCAAAATTTATAACTGTGTATCGGGTTCCGCGTTAGATTTCAAACACTAGCCACTGTCTGGTCTGAAAATACATATTTTGGTCTATTTTTTGTCTGGTGGTACGAAATTCGCTCGAAGAATCCAGATGGAATCGAGGACTGGGAGACCCTTATATAATTCTTCTCCAAAATTTATGTGTTTCTGATTCCACGTCAGATTTGAAACACTAGCCATCGCCTGGTCTGAAAATACGGATTACGGTCCATTTTTTGTCGGGTGGTACTAATATCGCCCGAAAAATCAAGATGAAATCAACGACTGGGAGACCCATATAGCATTGTTCTCCTAAATTTATAACATTGTTTCAAGTTCCACTTCATATTTCAAACACTAACCATCCTCTGGTCCGAAAATACGAATTTCGGTCCATTTTTGTCGGGTGGTACAAAATTTGCTCGAAAAGTCCAGATGAAATTGAGGACTTGGAGACCCTTATAGAATTCTTCTCCAAAATTTATAATTGTTTTTCAGGTTCCGCGTCAGATTTGAAACACTAGCCATCGTCTGGTCCAAAAATACGGATTTCAGTCCATTATTGTTGGGTGGTATGAAATTCTCCTAAATAGTCCAGTTATAATCGAGGACCAGGAGAACGTTGTAGCATTTTTCTCCTAAGTTTTTAACTGTGTATCGGGTTGCGCATTAGATTTCAAACACTAGCCATCGTCTGGTTCGAAGATATGGATTTCAGTCAATTTTTGTCGAATGGTACGAAAATCGCACGAATAGTCCGGATGAAATCGAGGACTAGGAGACCCCTATAGAATTCTTCTCCTAAATTTATAATTGTGTTTCAGGTTCCGCCTCAGATTTCAAACACTAGTCATCGGATGGTCTGAAAATACAAATTTCAGTCCATTTTTGTCGGGTAGTACGAAATTTGCCCGAAAGGTCCAAATGAAATCAATGACCGAGAGACCCTTATAGCATTCTTCTTTTAAATTTATAACTGTGTTTTGGGTTTCGCATCAGATTTCAAACACTAGCCGTCGTATGGTCCGAAAATATGGATTTTCTGTCCATTTTTGTCATGTGGTACGAAAATTGCCCAAAAAGTCCAAATGAAATCAAAGACTGGGAGACCCTTAAAGCATTATTCTCTTAAATTTAAAAATATGAAAATTAATTTTTTTTTATTTGGAGTTTAGGGTGTCACATTAGTGGTATCAGAGCAGGTCTGTCCAATCAGACCATAGGTCATATGTCCATTGTGCTTACATACTTACTTCGTTAGTTGATGATTTTTTTTTTACTATTACTATGCAATGAATTTGTTCTAAGAGAGCAATTTGTTGTGCTTTTGGTTTGCAAACGTATTTTTGGGGTATTTCATGTGGATTATTTTTGCCTCTGTGTTTTCATTCTGTTTAAGTGTAGGATACCAATTTTAGATTGGTTGAGATCATTGATTGATGGAACAATGGTGTTGCAACAAGAAATGTCGAAGTCATTGGTAGTCAAGTTTTACTTGTTTTAATTTTTGTAAGAGTAGCTATGTTTTCATATGCCTAACACTATCTATACTTTCCACATGTTTATTAACTTGTAAGAGTATTAACTGTTACGATGGAGATGTTCATTGTTTTCAATGTCTTGCTTTGTTGACTTTAGGTTAAAATTCTTAGGAAAATATTAAAGTTAAGTGTTTTTTTTTTGTAAATAAATATGTTGGGTTATTTTGATAAGTAGTCGAAATAAGAAGTGCAAGGCTTAGATGATCCTAGTAAAAAAAAATTATACAGTGAGTAGTTGAGTGGCTTAATGGATCGTGCGTAAGGTTCTTAGTTTGTTTTGACTCGAGAAGTTTAGGAAGAGTTAAGTTGTGATCTTAAAAGTATTTGGTAGTCGACATTGAATGGGTAATAAATACTTGCAAGGATATTTGAGTATAGAAATGAGATTTTAGTAGGGTCATAGAAGTAAGATTGTCATGATATTTTTATACTTCATGAGTGTTATGTGTATTTACCTATGTGTGACATTATCACTAGAAAGTTAGACTTGTCCCATTTTAGTATGGTTGATCTTGGTGAAGCTTGTGATGTGTTCAAGTTTAAGGCATGTAATTGTGTAATATACTAGATAAATAGATACCCTTAAATTAAGATTGGTGGAAGGAACATGAACTAATAATTTTTACCTTAAAGGTTTATGAGTATGGTTCCTGTTGAGTCCAACGTGAAAACCATAGTAATGATAATAGCTTGAACTAGTGGAGTTGAGATTATTTTATTATAGGTATATGAAATCATGTGAGTCATACTTGCGAGTTAGAAAAAAAAAACTAAAGAAAAAAAAAGGGGGAAGGGCATAGTGTTGATTCTTAGGAGCTAAAACTAATATCAATCATATTGGTAAGAAAATTTTCTCTATTTGAAGAAAGTATGAACTTGATTCTTAGCCTGTAAGAGACTCGTACATATAAAATTATATTGAGTGTTGTTGATCGAATGGAAAAAAATTAATATTAGTGATCATTCTATTTCAGGTAGACCCACGTTTTATTTTGCTAGAAACTGTAAAGGTATTTGGTTATATTGAATAGGACACCAAAGCTTAAGTTAGGATTTTTTGGAATCTCAAATTGTTAAGGGAACTAAGTAAGAAGATTAAATAGTTATGATGCTCGGAGTGAAAATAAACTGTGAAGACGAAATTTATTGAATGGATCAATATTTTTTTAATACTTCATGAGTATTAATCATATTTTATATTTTATTTATTTAATAATTGTTCTATATATTTAGTTTATTTAAATTAATGCGCTAATAGTGCAACTTAGCCATGCTCAGGTTTTTGAGATAAAGTTTAATATCAATATTGTTTCTATCTATTTAATTGTGTGTGTGGGAAAAAAAACAGAGAGAGAGGGAGCTGATGTTTATTTTGAAATATAGATACTTTAAGAATATTTTTCATTTTATTTGATTGCATATAGTAAATTAATATTCTATAAATTTATATGTTCTCCCTTATTATCTAAATTATATAGTAGCTATGTTATTTCCTCCATGTTTGAAACTATTAAATGTGACATGCACACTTCGCTGTTTCATTTTACCAGGTCAATTTATCTTGTAAATCAATTTTTCATATTATATTTAAATGAATATATGAAATTATGAATTGCTGAACTATTTACAATTTATGTGATAAAATACTTTTACTTTTTCTAATCATTATTTGACTCATAATAGTTTCATAATTTCAAGACATAATTATTATATAAATGTTTGTGTTTTATGCGTATCAACTTGTGTATCACCTTATCATTAAGAAGTAACATTGATCCCATTTTAGTTTTATTGATTTAATTTCATTGTTTTGTGATAAAGTTTAAGGTAAGTAGTCGTGAGACCTTAAAAGTTAACCTTGATTAGTTGATTTCATTCTTATTTTAGTGACCATGTCGAACCTTAGATAATAGATAATGTGAAGTTTTAAGAATATAATCGTCGAACTTATAAAGATATGAACAATACATGTAAATGGAGTTTGAGATAAATGGTACTTGTAGTTGTTGTGTGAAAAGACTAGAGCATTGTCCATATGAAGTTGATGTATGGGGGTTTAGATTCGGTAAGAGCTGCACTAACCTGTGATTTGACCATGTAGGAGTATAGTAGTGCGAGTGTATGTAATCGTGTACGATATAGGTTGTTAAAAGTAGATGAGGTAATTGAAGAATAAGAGTTTATGTGCTATAATTGGAGAGAGCATATGAGGAGTGAATTCTGGTTTACTAGAGATAAATGTGATGTTCATATTCATAATTTAAAGTAGTGTATCGTTACATTTTGAAGTGTGTAGTGAGTTAGTCTTTCAAACACTAGTTAGTTTAAGATATTAACCTTGATAAGAATTATAAAGTTCTTGGTATATATATTTCTTGTATTCGATAGGAACTAAGTTTAAATTTTAGAAATACTAAAAACACATGGAGATGTTAAGTTAGATGATAGTTTGGTCATAGTTTTTCCTAAATTTCGAGGACGAAATTCTTCTAAGAGGGGTAGAATTGTAACACCCTAATTTATTGTTATACCTTAACTTATTATTATTATTATTATTATAGATTAGTGATATTTTCTTATACTTATGTTTCTTGTGGTGTAATAATTTTTTTACGTGATTGTCTTTTTATTTGTCTTTATAGTTATTTAAATAAAAATCAGTGATCATTGTTATTAAACCTATTTATTTTATTTAATAATAATAATATATACTAGTTTTGGATTGCTATTATCTTAGGCGTCATATTTTAGTAATTTTGTTATCTAAATCTTTATTATTTGAATTTATTTTTATGAAGTATAAATATAAAATAAATATATTATTTATATATAAAATAAAATAATGATGATGATGCCGTGCCATAAATAGCCGTATAATAGCCAATAATATCTATTAATAGCATAACTTATAAATTGTATTATTCATAAACTGAATTAATGGACCTAAATTGAATTTGCCATATAAACTGAATAATAATAATAATAATAATAATAATAATAATAATAATAATAATAATAATAATAAAACCTAGGCTATACCTATACTATATATATATATATAGATAAGCGCATAGCATTGGTTTGTTACCTAAAGAAAGATCAGAAGGAAAAAAAGGATTAGCTCTTGTTACCAATAGCCTCCTTCTAATACCAAACCACATCAGGTATTCTTTGTCTCCTTTAATGTGTTCGGGCAACCAAGAATTCATAATAATAATAACATATACCTTTGCAAACTTAGGGAAAAACAAAAAATAAATGAAGAATTCATGAAATAATTTTACGCCAGAAATTTATCTATACAAGAAGGATCTCGATTTAAATATTTCAAAAGGAGACAATAGATTTTTAGGTCTAATCTCACCAATTGAACTTGATTATCATGATTAATAATCTAGGCTATTCTTTTTAGCATTCTGGTGGAAAAATGATAATTATTTTAGGATAGTGAATTTGATAATTATTTTAAGATAGTGAATTTGATAATTATTTTAAGATAGTGAATTTGATGGTAGTTACTAGGATAGTGAATTTGTTGGTTGTTGTTGGAACATGAATATAGAACTCATCGTAGCACTAAGCATGCATTCTTTATTCTAATTTTTAGTAATAATATACCTAGAATAGGATTGAGTTATATTATTGGACATATATTCTGAAATTCATATGCATCTAAAGAATTCATTTTATTTTAGCTATAATTAAAAGTGATTTATCGTATGCATCAATTTAAATAAATATTATCAATTTCATTACATATATGCTATTATACATTAAAATTATTTTAATTAAAATTATACATTATTTTATTCTATTATATTTAGAAGTATGTTTTGCAGCAAAAATAATTGTCCTCTGCATTATTAAAAGTAGCAAACTTGCTACATTAGGCTGAAATTAACATGCCTTAATCCAATCGAGTATCTAAATCAATGGATGTTAAAATCTTTTGTAACATAATTTTTCAATACAATTCTTGATTTGCATGCTTTTAAATTATCCTCTATATAAACAATTTTGTATATATATATATACATTTTATTTTGATATAATTATAGATATCCACAATCTAAAAATATCTTTAGGTATGTTACAAGTAGTATAAATTTTACCTATTTATTTTAGTAAATAAGTTATTTAATTTTATTTGGTTGTATGGTTCTATTACCTTGATGAATTATTAGAGACGACGGTCGACGAAGACGCGAAAAATTAGCAAATCAGTCATTTGGCGAAATCTTCAATCGAGGTAAGGAGTGAGATGAGGTTTGACTTTATGAGTATAAAATAATGTAGAATGAACGGGAATGCCGTAATTCCCAGAGATTCATATGAGGCTTACTACGAATGGTTGAGCCCTATTGAGTAATAACAATTAATTAATAATATATGAATGGTAATAGCGAGGACTAAAATATAATTTAGCAACCTATAGAATTGTCGTGACTCTATTCATATCAAGATTGCATGATGTATGAATTGATGAAATCTTATGCTGATAGTTTATATGAATGATATGTACTTGAGTGTTCTTATTACTTGAATGAAATTGTGATATTACTCAAATGTGCCACCTACTTGATTCCTTATTATGTGATTGATGAAATTGGACTGTGTATTGTGAGTAGTGCAAACAAAATATTGAAATTTTATTGTGATTGACTGATATGCATATATAATGATGAAGTCAAACTGAAATTTATTGAGATGCGATGATCGAGTAAGTCTGAGATATGTGTTGTAGATTTTGGAGTTAGGATTTTTTTGTCATCATATAAGGAGGGTTTGACAAACCTAGTGATTCACGGAAGTACAACTGAATGAGCCTAATCGTGGAGGGCTACAGTCATACTGTAAGGTAACACAGATAGACCTTGGGGGTACATCTAGTGGGGAATTCCTAAGTGGATTAGTTGGTTATTCCCTAAGGCCGAGAACTACCGTGCAACACAAGAGTACCCCGACTGTCGCGTATATGTGTCTCGGGTTGAGTTGAGGGGATCTATGAGGATTTGGCCATTCATGAATTGTCCATCCACTCTTGTAGTGGCATAGTATCAGGCCTCCTAACCAAGTACTTTATAGTAGAATGGTACCAAATGATGAAGAAGTATAGAGTATAAGACATGCATAGCATTTCATCCTCGTGACTATTCTATTGTGATTGATTTAGATTAACCTTTGATATTATGATCTTGAGTGTTTCTCATGTTTATGTTGATTTAACTAAGTACGCGTTATCCTCGTTTATCTTATATTGTTACATAATTTCGATACACACCCCTCGTTGTTTGTGTTTGGCGTTAGCGATGGATGCAAATGAGTTGTAAGTTGCAGGCTATGACTAGTCCCATCGGAGAGGTGGAAGCCATCATGTCTTGAAGACTCTTATTATATGCATTACTTTCATGTTATTTTGAACATTTTTATTTTGAGAATTCCCGCTCTGATAGTGACATCGGGTTGGGACTACATTTGCAGTTAATATTAAAAATATGTATGTGTACTTCAAAAAGGATTTTGTTGTCTGATATTGTGATTTCAATTTGTTAAGTTTGATGGAATCTTTGGATTTATTTGACGTCTTTATGATTACGTGATACTCTTTACATTAATAATAAATAAATAAATTTGGAAGTTTGTATATTTAGTTATTTGAAGAGTTTCATTGTTTTAAAATTATAAAAATTAATTTTTTATATTTTTTTTTTGGGGTTTAGGGTGTCACAATAAACCTATAAAACGAATATAATAATAACATATAATAAATTAGTGTGGTGAAATAAAGTAATAATTACATATTTATTAGACAACTTTATTTTATTGAATGTTATTATGATCTTCATTTTGTAGTGGTACTTAATAACAAAAATAATAATAACATATAACAAAATTGAGCTGTCAAATAAATATTTATTATCTTTGTTATGAAGTAAAACAATAAACAACTCTATTTTATCAAATGTTATTATTATCTTCTGTTAAATAAATATTTTTAGTTGTTAATTTAAGTAATAATTACATATTTATTAAACAACTCTATTTTATCAAATGTTATTATTATCTTCAATTTTTAGTTGTAATTAATAATGAAAATAAAAATAACATATAACAAAATTGAGTTGTCAAATAAATACGTAATTATTACTTTATTTGACAAATGTATTTTATTATATGTTATTATTATCTTCGAAATGAAGTAAAACTATAAAACCAAGATAATATAAACATAAAATAACATAGTGTTGTCAAATAAAGTAATAATTACATATTTATAAGTCAACTCTAATTTATTAATCGTTATTATTATCTTTGTTTTGTAATTTTACTTAATAACAAAAATAATAATAACATATAATAAAATTGAGTTGTAAAATAAATATGTAATCATTACTTTATTTGACAATTTTATTTTATTATTTGTTAATATTATCTTCGTTATTTAGTTGTACTTCATAACGAAGATAATCATAACATATAATAAAATAGAGTTGTCAAATAAAGTAATAATTACATATTTATTTGACAACTCTATTTTATTATATGTTATTATTATTTATGGTTTGTATTTGTTTTACATAACGAAGATAACAATAACATATAATAAAATATTATTTTCAAATAATGTAATAATTACATTTTTATTTGACAACTATTTTTTATTATATGTTATTATTATCTTCGTTTTGTAGTTATACTTCGTAATGAAGATAACCCTAAACACTAAACCTCGAACCTTAAATCCAAAACCCTAAATAGTAAATCCAAAACCTAAACCCTAAACCTTAAACCATGAAACCTAAACCGTAAACTCTTATACATGAATCCAGAACCCTAAACCCTAAATTCAAAACCTTGAACCCTAAACTCTAAACCCTAATCCCTAAACGTGATTCTGGTCCATAATTGTCTAGTTCTACGAAAATCGCCCCAAAAGTCCAGATGAAATCGTGGACTAGATGACCCTTTTCGAATTCTTCTCCTAAATTTATAAATGTGTTTCAGGTTGCGTGTTAAATTTCAAACACTAGCGAGCGTCCTGTCCGAAAATACAGATTTCGGTCCTTTTTTGTCCAGTGATACAAAACTTGCACAAAAAATCCATATGAAATCGAGGACCGAGAGACCGTTATAACATTCTTATCCTAAATTTATAATTGTGTTTTGGGTTCCAAGTTTGATTTCAAACAATAGCCTTCTTATGTTATCAAAATACGGATTTTAGTCCATTTTTGTCTGGTGTTACGAAAACCGTCTGAAAAGTCCATATGAAATCGAGGACCTAGAGACCCTTGTAGCATCATCTCCTAAATTTATAAATGTGTTTCTTATTCGGCGTCAGATTTCCAACACTAGCCATCGTCTGGTCCGATAATATGGATTTCGGTCCATTTTTGTCGGGTGGCACAAAAAGCTCCCGAAAAGTCCAGATAAAATCGAGGATCGGTAGATCCTTATAGCATTCTGCTCCTAAATTGATCATTGTGTTTTGGGTTTTGCGTCGTATTTCAAACACTAGCTATTGTCTTGTCCGAAAATACGAATTTCGATACATTTTATGCGAGTGGTTCAAAACATTTATAACAGTTTTCTGGTTGCACGTCAGTTTTCAAACATTAGCCATCGTCTGGTTCGAAAATACGGATTTCGGTCTTTTTTGTTGGGTGATACAAAAGTCACCCAAAAGGTCAAGATGAAATCGAGGACCGTGAGACCCTTGTAGCATTATTTTCCTAAATTTATAATTGTGATTCGAGTTTCGCGCTAAATTTCAAACACTAGGCATCGTCTGGCCTGAAAATACAGATTTCGGTCCATTTTTGTCAGGTGGTATGAAAATCGTCTAAACCCGAAAACCTAATCCCTAAACCCTAATCTTTAAACGTGATTTCTTAAATCCTAAACAAGATTTTATAAACCCTAACCATTCTAAACACAGTTAATATCTTCATTTTTTTAGTTGTACTTAACAACGAAAAAAATAATAACATATAATCAAATAGAGATGTCAAATTAAGATGTAATTATTACTTTATTTGACAACTTTGTTTTATTATATGTTATTATTATCTTCGTTATGAATTAAAACTATAAAATGAAAGATAGTAATAACATATGATAAATTAGAGTTGTCAAATAAACTAATAATTACATATTTATTTGACAACTCTATTTTATTATATGTTATTATTATGTTCGTTATGAAGTAAACCTATAAAACGAAGATAATAATAACATATAATAAGTTAGTGTGGTCAAATAAAGTAATAATTACATATTTATTAGACAACTCTATTTTATTGAATGTTATTATGATCTTCATTTTGTAGTTGTACTTAATAGCGAAAATAATAGTAATATATAACAAAATTGAGTTGTCAAATAAATATTTAACTATTACTTGATTTGACAACTCTATTTTATTATATGTTATAATTATCTTTGTTATAAAATAAAACTATAAAACAAAGATAATAATAACATATAACAAAATAAATTGTTAAATAAAGTAATAATTACGTATTTATTAAAAAAACTCTATTTTATTAAATGTTATTATTATCTTCAATTTTTAGTTGTAATTAATAACGAATATAAAAATAACATATAACAAAATTGAGTTGTCAAATAAATACGTAATTATTACTTTATTTGAAAACTTTATTTTATTATATTTTATTATTATCATCTATATGAAGTAAAACTATAAAACCAAGATAATAATAACATATAATAAAATAGAGTTGTCAAATAAAGTAATAATTACATATTTATTTGACAACTCTATTTTATTATATGTTAATGTTATCTACGGTTTGTATTTGTTCTACATAACGAAGATAATAATAACTTATAAAAAAATATTATTTTCAAATAAAGTAATAATTATATTTTTATTTGACAAGTATTTTTTATTATATGTTATTATTATCTTCGTTTTTTAGTTATACTTCGCAATGAAGATAACCCTAAACACAAACATTTGAACCTTAAATCCAAAACCCTAAACAATAAATCCTAAACAGAAACCCTAAATTTATAATTGTGTTTGCGCGTCAAATTTCAAACAAATGCCATCGTCGGGTCCGAAAATACGAATTTCGGTCCTTTTATGTCGAATGATACAAAACTTGCACAAAAAATCCATATGAAATCGAGGACCAGGGGACCCTTATAACATTATTCTCCTAAATTTATAACAGTGTTTTGGGTTTCGCGTCAGATTTATAACACTAGCCATCGTCTGGTCCTAAAATACATATTTCTGTCTGATTTTGTCAGGTTATACGAAAATCGCCCAAAATGTCCAAATGAAATCGAGGACCAGAGACCCTTATAGCATTCTTCTCCTAAATTTATAATTGTGTTTTGGATTTCTCGTCAGATTTCAAACACTACCCATTGTCGAAACCCGAAATCCTAAACCCTAAATCCTAAAACATAATCTCTAAATGTGATTTCTAAAAACCTAAACAAAAGATTTTTTAAACCCAAAATACCCTAACGCAACAAACCCTAATAAAATAGATTTGTCAAATAAATAATTAATTATTACCTTGTCTTTGTTATGAAATAAAACTATAAAACTAACTAATAATTACATATTTATTTGACAACTCTATTTCATTATATGTTATTATTATAATCATTTTATATTTGTAATAAATAACAAAAATAATAATACCATATAACAAAATTGAGTTGTACAATAAATATGTAATTATTACTTTATAGGACAACTCTATTTTTGAATACGTTATTATTATCTTCATTATGAAAAAACTGGGAAACGAAGATAATAATAACATATAATAAAATAGAGTTGTCAAATAAAGTAATAGTTACGTATTTATTTGACAACTCTATTTGATTATATGTTATTATTATCTTCGTTATGAGTTAAACCTTTAAAAAGAAGATACTAATAACATATAATAAATTAGTGTGGTCAAACAAATTAATTTGAAGAGTTTCATTGTTTTAAAAGTATGAAAATTAGTTTTTTTTTTTGAGGTTTAGGGTGTCACAATAAACCTATAAAACGAAGATAATAATAACATATAATAAATTTGTGTGGTCAAATAAATTAATAATTACATATTTATTAGACAACTCTATTTTATTGAAAGTTATTATTAACTTCATTTTGTAGTTTTACTTAATAATTAAAATAATAATAATAACATATAACAAAATTGAGTTGTCAAATAAATATGTAATTTTTACTTTATTTAACAACTCTATTTTATTATATGTTATTTTTTCTTTGTTATGAAGTAAAACTATAAAACGAAGATAATAATAACATATTACAAAATAAAGTTGTCAAATAAAGTAATAATTATATATTTATTAAACCACTCTATTTTATTAAATGTTATTATTATCTTCAATTTTTAATTGTAATTAATAACGAAAATAAAAATAACATATAACAAAATTGAGTTGTCAAATAAATACGCAACTGTTACTTTATTTGACAACTCTATTTTATTATATGTTATTATTATCTTTGATATAAAGTAAAACTATAAAACCAAATTAATAATAACATATAATAAAATAGTATTGTCAAATAAAGTAATAATTACATATTTATTAGACAACTCTAGTTTATTAATCGTTATTATTATCTTCGTTTGGTTGTTTTACTTAATAACAAAAATAATAATAACATATAATAAAATTAAATTGTTAAATAAATATGTAATCATTACTTTATTTGACAACTCTATTTTATTGTACTTCATAAAGTAATAATTACATATTTATGTGACAATCTATTTTATTATATGTTATTATTATCTTCATTTTTTTATAACGAATTAATAATTCCATTTTTATTTGACAACTTTTTTTATTATACCTCGGAATGAAGATAATCCTAAACACTAAACCCTGAACCCTTAAACCCTGAACCGTAGATCTTAAACCCTTAAAAAGTAAATCCTAAACCTAAACCCTAGACCTTAAACCCTGAACCCTAGATCTTAAAACATAAAATCTTAACCTTGGATCTAGAACCCTAAACCCTAAACTCGAAAACTTGAACACTAAACCCTGAACGTGATTTCGGTCCATTTTTGTCTAGTGCTATGAAAATCGCGCGAAAAGTCCAGAAGAAATCGTGGACTGCGAAATCCTTGTACCATTCTTCTCCTAAATTTATAACAATGTTTCGGGTTCCGCGTCAGATTTCAAACACTGATCATCGTCTGATCTGAAAATACGGATTTCGGTCTTTTTTTGTCGGGTGATACAAAACTTGCACAAAAACTCCGTATGAAATCGAGGACCGGGAAACCTTTATATCATTATTCTCCTAAATTTATAACAATGTTTCAGGTTTCGCGTCAGATTTATAACACTAGCCATCGTGTGGTACAAAAATACAGATTTTGGTCCGTTTTTGTCAGGTGGTACGAAAATCGTTTGAAAAGTCCAAATGAAATCGAGGATCGGGGAGCCTTATAGCATTCTTCTCCTAAATTATAATTGTGTTTCAGGTTTCTCGTCAGATTTCAAACACTAGCCATTGTCTAAACCCGAAATCTTAAACCCTAAATCCTAAAATCTAATCTCTAAACGTGATTTCTTAAAACCTACACAAGATTTTTTAAACCTGAAATACCCTAACACACTAAACCCTAAAAAAATAGAAATGTTAAATAAATATGGAAATATTAACTTATCTTCGTTATGAATTAAAACTATAAAACGAAGATAGTAATAACATAAAATAAGATTGAGTTCTCAAATAAACTAATAATTACATATTTATTTGACAACTCTATTTTATTATATGTTATTATTATAATCATTTTGTAGTTGTAATAAATAACGAAAATAATAATACCATCTAACAAAATTGAGTTGTCCAATAAGTATATAATTATTACTTTATTGGACAACTCTATTTTGGTATACGTTATTATTACCTACGTTATTATATAATGTAAGTGTAGAAGTACGCCTAAGTGGGGGGTGAATTAGGTGTTAGTAAATTTTCTTGTTTTTAGTGATATGGTAGTTGAATTTTCTAAGTTAATATAGTGTCTACTAATAGTAAGGTGCAGTAAATAGATGAACACAATAGATATATCCTGGTTCCCCTTATAACCAAGGGTACGTCCAGTCCTCTTGCACACCACAAGAGATTGATCCACTAATTGTCAGAAAATGTACAACTCCCACCCTGGGATTCTTCCTACAAACTTCTAACAACACTTCTAAGATAGCACACCACTATCTTAGATTAAGCTATTTTTAAGAAAGTATTCCTTTCTTTTACAAGTGATACAATATGATTTGAATAAGAATAAGGAGAGTTGATAAACAATCCAATAACAATTCAAGTACTTGAGAACCTTTCTGAATGATATGAAAATGAAATGCAAGTACTTTGTAAAAAATCAGAATTTTGTTCAAAGTTTTTCAAGGTATTGATTCAAGGATTGTGTGTTGTTTGATATGAACTTATGGGGTATTTATACTCCATAAACATCTATTCAGATTCATGGCCATTGATCCAAGAGGTTTGATGAAAAAATACAATGATTTGGAGCCATTCCAGATCTGAAAAATTGTATTGCTTCTAGTTGTATTCGAATATAGGATGTGTGTATTCGAATACACCTCTTTGTAACGTTCAAAAATATTCAAAAATTACACCTTGTATTCGAATACATATGTGTGTAGTCGAATACAGATTAGTGAAAATTTGCCACTGACTTACTTTGTATTCGACTACAGAAGGTAATGCTATTTTGACTTTTGAAAATACTTTATATGCATATGTAAATATGACTTGTTCTCATGTAATTGAAGTATTGGTTTGTATCATATACCTTTACATTTTAACATTTAATATTTGGATTTGAAGCTTTATTAATGAAGATATTTGAACTTCTTTTTGAGGTTGTTGCTTTGACCATAATGGTTGATCTATGTCATCATCAAAAACTTGTAGTTTACATTCTCCCCCTTTTTGATTATGACAAAATGTTGTTGTTGTGGAGAGATTTGTGGAAATTGAATCATTGCTCCCCCGTAGTTTATGCGTACTCCCTCGTTGTATGTGATTAATTAACAAATTGTTTGAGGACCTACAAGAGGTTTAAGGCAACAACAATACCAAATTTTCTCCCCCTTTTGACATGATAAAAAAGAAGGAAAAATATAGAGACATATATATGCAGGAATATACACACAAGTAAAGGTAAAAGTAGTACACATTGTAAAAAAAGAAAAAGAAATGACATAACGAAGAATGAAGGCAAGTTCAATTAAGTACATCGAAATAGTCAACATGTGTTTAATGAAAACAAAGTTCAACTTAGTACATAAAGCATACCATAAGACAAACTACAAATTAAGACATGAAACAAACTTCAAGGCATGATATGAGGTAGTATTTCGACGTATTACAAATAGAATCCTAGTGTCGATCAAAATCCGTTGGAATGTGAAAATGATCAAGTTTGTCAGATAAACTACTAATGTCTTGAGATAACTCGTCATAGTTGCGAGCAATAGTAGTTTCAATATTCTAGAAGCGAGTGTTGACAGAAGTGGTCAGATTTTCGAATTGAGTTTGAAAGAAGGTTTGGAAAGAATCAAGGTGAGCCATGAGCATTTGATTGGAGATATAATCATCTTCAGAGGTTGTATCCTCGTCATCTTCATCAGCCTGGGTAGCAGCATTTGAGGGTCCAGCAGTGTCTTCTAGAGCAGCATCAGATGGTTGATCATAATCACCTTTATGCACAAAAGAGTCAAGTTGCTCATTCCATACTATCCGCATGCTAGGCAGGATGCCCAAATCCAACATATTTTCTTTTGTGGGTGTATACATGACTTCATCAGAGAAGTCCACCCCAAAGTGTTCCAAAATCGGGGAAACTTCCTTTGCATATGGTAATCCAATTGCCTCTCGGGATCCAAACATGACAGATTTCACAAAGTATGCCCAATTTAGTTGACAACCTTCATACATGAAAATCATAATTTGTAATTTCACAAAGAATGCATCCGAGATCAACTCCATAGTCATGTAATTGTTGTTTGAGCCAGAGAATTTGGGCACAACAACTTCCTGCTGCTATGTATTCAGCTTCAGCAGTACTAAGTGCAGCATAAGCTTGCTTTTTGCAAGACCATGACACTAGTGCATTGCCTAAGATATGGCAAGTGCCGCTTGTGCTTTTACGATCCGTTTTGCGTCCTGCATAATTTGAATCAGAATATCCAACTAGGCTACATATGCTACCCTTGGGGTACCATAGGCCTACATTTGTCGTTCCTTTCAAATACTTCATAATTCTTTTAACGGCTACAAGATGCGATTCTTTCGGATCTGCCTGAAATCTTGCACATAAACAAACCCTAAACATAATATCTGGTCGGCTGGCCGTTAGATATAATAAGGATCCAATCATACCTCGATATTTGGATATGTCGATTGAAATACCTGATGCATCTTTATCAACATAGGTTCCGGAGCCCATTGGAGTTGCACTTTCTTTGCAGTTTTCCATTTCGAATCTTTTGAGTAATTCTTTACAATATTTTGCCTGATTTATGAAGATGCCATGCTCAAGTTGTTTGATGTGAAGTCCAAGAAAATAGTTTAACTTTCCCATCATGGACATTTCAAATTCTCCTTGCATTATAGAAGAGAATTATTCACATATGTCATTGTTAGTTGATCCAAATATTATATCATCAACGTAGATTTGGACCAATAAGGTGTGACCATTATCTCTTTTCACAAATAATGTTTTATCGACT
>NC_021162.2:16485731-16487474 GCF_000331145.2 Cicer arietinum | reverse complement strand
TGGCCGCGGGTGAAGAGGAAGAAGATGGAAAAATCAGTTTTCCTTCCTTCCTTTTTCCTTTCTTTGTTTTTCCTTCCTTTCTATTTCCTTCTTTCCTTTATATAACCTTTTCTTTTCCTTTTCCTTCCTTCTAATTTCCTTTCTTTCTATTCTCTCCAAACATATATATATATATATTAAATATAACTTAACAAATATCTCAAAATATCTAGATATTTGTTAAATTACCATTTCACCCGTAACGCATTAAATTCTCCGTAAAGGATTTACCGCACTTAATTTAAATTTATTTATCGACGGGTAATTCTAAACGGTGTCAAAATAACTTTTTGATCCTATAAACTCCATAATATTATTAACTTTGGCTAAAAAGCCTCCGAGCCAAAATCCAAAACATATAAAATACAGAAAGTGTACTTTAAAATTATGGGTCTTACAACTTCACTTTCTTGACCTGGTTGATCAGTTTGATGTTCTTTGTTTGTATCATCGCTTTCAAAAACATCATCATCACAAGAAATAATATTTTCCTCTTCATCAGCTTTTTCATCAAATTTTCCAAGGTTATCTTTACTGTTGTTTAACACAAAACACTTACATCCAAAAATGTGGAAGTGAGAGATATTGGGTTTTCTTCCTTTGTAGAGTTCATACGGATTTTTCTTAAGAATTGGCCGAATGATTACCCGGTTGAAAACATAACATGTTGTGTTTACAACATCTGCCCAAAAATATTTCGATAGGTTTGAGTCGCTTAGCATAGTTCTTGCGAGCTCTATCAAGGATCTGTTCTTTCTCTCAACAACCCCATTTTGTTGTGGTGTCCTTGGTGCAGAAAAATTGTGAAAAATGCCATTTTCTTCACAAAATTCTTCAAATGAAGTATTTTGAAATTCCCTTCCATGATCACTTCTAATTGATACAATTTTGGCAGATTGTTCATTTTGGACTAGCTTGGCATAGTTTTTAAATGCCTTAAAAGCTTCATTTTTACTTGCCAAAAATAAGGTCCAAGTGAACCTTGAGTAATCATCAACGATAACTAGTCCATATGAGTTTCCACCAAGACTTTTGGTTCTTGATGGACCAAACAAGTCCATATGTATCAATTATAGTGGTCTAGAGGTTGAAATGATATTTTTAGGTTTGAAAGAACTTTTTTTTGTTTACCTTTTTGATATGCGTCACACAATTTATCCTTTACAAATTTTATTTTTGGTAAGCCTACAACAAGATCATGCTTGACCAATTTGTTTAAATGTGTTGGACTTTAGTCCTTTGCTTCCTAATTTTGACATAATTAACAAATCAACAATGTTCATACACTACATGATAAATCTAATATTTGAATTGAGCAAGATTTCAGGAACAACAATCAAATCCTACACACTTGGAACAGGTTGCTTGGAACACAAGAAATCAACAAAAGTTGATTTTTGACTGAAGCAAATCGATTGGGAAATCGATTTCATAACAAGGGTGTAAGGAAACACAACTGTTTGTGTTGGTATAATCGATTGGGCAATCGACTGACTAAATTAGAAATGAAAATTGCACAAGTCAGTAGCACCCCAGTTTTAAGGGTAATCGATTGACAAATCGATTATACATTTCACAAATGAACCTGATTGAAATACATCGATTGGGAAATCGATTGGACAAGTCACAGTGACACCCCAATTTTGAGGGTAATCGATTGGCAAATCGATTGCTTAAATATTTTTGCAAAATAATTTTTCCTGT
>NC_021162.2:16480998-16485231 GCF_000331145.2 Cicer arietinum | reverse complement strand
TACACATGAACTTCATTGTTTCTGATGCACTATGTTATATGATTTCAAACCCAATGCTTATGTAGTGCATCAGAAACAATGAAGTTCATGTGTATCAAGTCAAAATCAATCATAGCAATTAACTAACAAAGGGGGAGAAAAATTATAACTTGTTAGTTGCATTGACTTTACAATCTGATGTTCTGATGTTTTTTTTGCTCTGATACTTAATAATGTAGTTTATAATACTCTTATGCTTGTTGTTTTGAAATGCTCAAGTTACAATTGTATGAATTGTCAATTATGCCAAAAAGGGGGAGATTGTTGGACTTTAGTCCTTTGATTCCTAATTTTGAACATAATTAACAAACATACAATGTTCATACAAATGTTCATACAATACATGATAAATCTAATATTTGAATTGAGCAAGATTTCAGGAACAACAATCAAATCCTACACACTTGGAACAGGTTGCTTGGAACACAAGAAATCAACAAAAGTTGATTTTTGACTAAAGCAAATCGATTGGGAAATCGATTTCATAACAAGGGTGTAAGGAAACACAACTGTTTGTGCTGGTATAATCGATTGGGCAATCGACTGACTAAATTAGAAATGAAAATTGCACAAGTCAGTAGCACCCCAGTTTTGAGGGTAATCGATTGACAAATCGATTATACATTTCACAAATAAACCTGATTGAAATACATCGATTGGGAAATCGATTGGACAAGTCACAGTGACACCCCAGTTTTAAGGGTAATCGATTGGCAAATCGATTGCTTAAATACTATTTGCAAAATAATTTTTCCTGTGACAAACACAATCGATTGGACAATCTATTGTGTGAAATTTCAATCAAGTTAAGTTTGGTTGCAATCGATTGGGAAATCGATTGAACTAAACCCCAGGTAAGAACGTTTTCATACAAATACAAACAAATCGATTGGCACGTCGATTAACATCAAAATAGCTGAGTCACTGACTTAAACACAATCGATTGGCAAATCGATTGAAAGATCTTTTGAAAACACCAATTTTGGAGGGTTCGATTTGAGAAACAAACGCCATGTTTAAGCAAGCATCTTGCAATTTTAACCTTGTTGTGACTCCTTTATTTATATCACCTATGATGTTGTCAATAGGGTGATATCTATGGGTTCTCCATTCTTTAGGAAGATCATCACTTTGCCTTTCAATATTGACTCCACTTTCTTGTTGAAGTTCTTTGCTTGGATCATTACTTTCAAAAACATCATCATCATCACAAGAAATAATATTTTCTTCTTTTATGGGGTTAGTTTCATCAAAGGTTACATGCATTGATTCTTCAACTAATAAGGTTCTTTTATTAAAGATTCTAAATGCTTTACTAGATAAAGAGTAACCGAGAAATATACCTTCATCAGCTTTTTCATCAAATTTTCCAAGGTTGTCTTTACCATTATTTAACACAAAACATTTACATCCAAAAATGTGAAAGTGAGAGATATTGGGTTTTCTACCTTTGTAAAGTTCA
Organism: Cicer arietinum; assembly: GCF_000331145.2. Lineage (NCBI taxonomy): Eukaryota > Viridiplantae > Streptophyta > Magnoliopsida > Fabales > Fabaceae > Cicer > Cicer arietinum. The sequence goes on along the minus strand of NC_021162.2, from coordinate 16,483,730 downwards.
TATGGAGTTTTCTTAAGAATTGGCCTAATAATTACCCGGTTGGAAACATAGCATGCTGTGTTTACAGCATCTGCCCAAAAGTATTTTGGTAGATTTGAGTCGCTTAGCATAGTTCTAGCAAGCTCTATTAAGGATCTATTCTTTCTCTCAACGACCCCATTTTGTTGTGGTGTTCTTGGTGCAGAAAAATTGTGAAAAATACCATTTTCTTCACAAAATTCTTCAAATGAAGTATTTTGAAATTCCCTTCCATGATCACTTCTAATTGATACAATTTTGGCAGATTGTTCATTTTGGACTAGCTTGGCATAGTTTTTAAATGCCTTAAAAGCTTCATTTTTATTTGCCAAAAATAAGGTCCAAGTGAACCTTGAGTAATCATCAACAATAACTAGTCCATATGAGTTTCCACCAAGACTTTTGGTTCTTGATGGACCAAACAAATCCATATGTATCAATTGTAGTGGTCTAGAAGTTGAAATGACATTTTTAGGTTTGAAAGAACTTTTTGTTTGTTTGCCTTTTTGACAAGCGTCACATAATTTATCCTTTATAAATTTTATTTTTGGTAAGCCTACAACAAGATCATGCTTGACCAATTTGACAAAATGATCCATGTGAATATGAGCAAATCTCTTATGCCATAGCCAAGCATCATTATTGTCGCTTACCAAAAGACATTTCATTTTTAAGGATAAATCTTCAAGATTAAGTATAAAGATGTTTTTGAAATATTTACCGATAAATTGTATTTCATTTGTAGCTTCATGTTAGATGATACATTCATCTTTGTTGAAGGCTATCTTGTATCCTTTATCGCAAAGCTGACTAATGCTTATGAGATTGTGTTTAGACCTTCAACATATAGTACATCTTCAATTGAAGGGGATGGGGCCGTGCCAACTTTTCCAATGCCTAAAATTTTTCCTTTGTTGTTGTCTCCATAGACCACACATCCCTTGGACTCAAGAGTCAATGCTGAAAATTTTGTTATATCACCGTCATGTGTTTAGAGCATCCACTATCTAAGTACCACATATTTGAGGTACTTTTTGTACATACCTGCAATATTAAGATCAAATTTTATTAGGTACCCAATGTGCTTTGGGTCCTTGATGGTTAGTACCTTTCTCTATCCACACGTAATGCTCTTTTGGAATACTAATGTTTCTAACATGACAAGTATTAGGAGTGTGACCCTTGAGACCACAATAAGAACAAGTAGGAGTAAATCTATTTTTAAAAGCATGTGTATGAGATTTACTATGAATAATTTTCTCTTTATAATGGTGATCCTTTTTCATAATTATAATCTTTTCTTGATTGGATTGATTACTTGCTTTGACAAAAATGGTCTTATTCAAGTTTGGTTTACCAAATTTTGAGTACCCAAGTCCACTTTTGTCATTTGAGTATCTTTGCATATTTAAAACATTTTCCAAGCCTATTTGTCCTTTTTCGTATCGTTCAATTACTCTATTTAATTGAACAATTTTGAAGGAGAGGGAATCATATTTATTGCATGCAAAATTATGTTTTAGTTTCTCATAATTCTTTTCCACAGTGTCAACTTTTTCTTGAAGACTTGAGATTTGTCTCTTTTGCGTTGACACTAGTTTGAACAGATTTTTGCATTCAATAAGTAGTTCCTTGATGGCGTTTTGAGCCTCATTATATTCTAGAATCAATTCACTATTAGTTTTATGAAGATGATGGGAGTCTTTGTTACTAACCTCTTCTTCGTTATCTGATTGATGTGATGCCATCAATGCAACATTAGCGCATTCTTCACATTCTGATTCTGAAGATGAACTTACTTCATTGTCTTCCCAAGCTATGTATGCCTTCTTGAAGTCTTTCGTTTTGGTGGCATTTTTCTTAATAAGGTTTGGACAATCCGCCTTGATATGTCCTTGTTTTCCGCATTCAAAGCAAGTGAAGTTTTGATTTGAAGTATAACTATCTTTCTTCCTAAAACTTTTCCTTTTGAAAGTTCTGTCATTTTTAAGAAGCTTACCAAATTTCTTAACAAGGAACGTAATATTTTCATCTTCATATGAATTTTCATCTTTTATTTGTTCTCTTGATTCGGTCTTTAGAGCAATGTTTTTGGTCTTCTTTTCTTAACTTTCATTTTGTTCTAACCTTCCAAGTTCGATTTCGTGTTCTTGGAGTTTTCCAAAAAGTGCTGAAAGGGACATCTTTGATAGGCTTTTCTTTTCAGAAATTGTCGTTACTTTAGGTTGCCATGCCCTTATTAATGATCTCAGAACTTTAAGGTTCAATTCATCATTAGTGAAGGTTTTTCCAAGAGCCGTCAAGTGGTTGGTCAGATGAGAAAATCTTTTCTGCAAGTCCAGAATAGATTCTCTAGGCTGCATTCGGAACAATTCATACTCTTGAGATAATGTATTTTGTTTGGAACACTTTACCTCAATAGTTCCTTCATGTGTTATTTCAAGTGTATCCCAGATTTCTTTTGCTGTTTTGCAATGAGATATGCGGAAAAATTCGTCAATTCCTAGTGCCGATTGTAACATGTTTTTGGCCTTTTTATTAAACAGTACTTTCCTTTTGTCATCATCTGTCCATGAGCCTTTTATCTTTACTTCTTCTTTATTATTGATAACTGTTGTTGGAACATAGGGACCGTTTTCTACTGCTTCCCATATATCATCTCCTTGTGCCTCAAGATATGCCTGCATGCGTATCTTCCAGAAATCATAGTGTTC
>NC_021162.2:16474524-16480547 GCF_000331145.2 Cicer arietinum | reverse complement strand
AAATAAATGAACTCAAAGATTTATCCTGGTTCCCCTTAAAACCAAGGGTACGTCCAGTCCTCTTGCACACCACAAGGGATTGATCAACTAATTGTCAGAAAATGTACAACTCCCACCCTGGGATTCTTGCTACAAACTTCTAACAACACTCCTAAGATATCACACCACTATCTTAGATTAAGCTACTTTTTAAGAAAGTATTACTTTCTTTTACAAGTGATACAATATGATTTGAATAAGAATAAGGAGAGGTATATTGATAAACAATCCAATAACAATTCAAGTACTTGAGAACCTTTCTGAATGATATGAAAATAAAATGCAAGTACTTTGTAAAAAATCATAATTTTGTTCAAAGTTTTTCAAGGTATTTATTCAAGGATTGTGTGTTGTTTGATCTGAAGTTATGGGGTATTTATACTCCATAAACATCTCTTCAGATTCGTGGCCATTGATCCAAGAGGTTTGATGAAAAAAATACAATGATTTGGAGCCATTCCAGATCTGAAAAATTGTATTGCTTCCAGTTGTATTCGAATGCACGATGTGTGTATTCGAAGACACCTCTTTGTAACATTCAAAAATATTCAAAAATTACACCTTGTATTCGAATACACATGTGTGTAGTCGAATACAGATTAGTGAAAATTTGCCACTGACTTACTTTGTATTCGACTATAGAAGGTTGTAGTCGAATACAGATAACAGGATTTTGGCCACTGACTTGATGTGTATTCGACTACACATAGTCGTATTCGAATACAACTTTGAGACTTTTGCTTCTGACTTGCTTTGTATTCGAATACAGGATGCTGTATTCGAATACACTTATGTATTTTGTCAAAAATATTAGTTTTAAGACTTTGTTAATGCTATTTTGACTTTTGAAAATACTTTATATGCATATGTAAATATGACTTGTTCTCATGTAATTGAAGTATTGGTTTGCATCATATACCTTTACATTTTAACATGTAATATTTGGATTTGAAGCATTATTAATGAAGATATTTGAACTTCTTTTTGAGGTTGTTGCTTTGACCATAATGGTTGATCTTTGTCATCATAAAAAACTTGTAGTTTACAAATAAAACTGTAAAACGAATATAATAATAACATATAATAAAATAGAGTTGTCAAATAAAGTAATAGTTACATATTTATTTGACAACTCTATTTTATTAAATGTTATTATTATCTTCGTTAGGAAGTAAACCTATAAAACGAATATAATAATAACATATAATAAATTAGTGTGGTCAAATAAATTAATAATTACATATTTATTAGACAACTCTATTTTATTGAATTTTATTATTAACTTCATTTTGTAGTTGTAATAAACAACGAAAATAATAATACCATATAACAAAATTGAGTTTTCCAATAAATATGTAATTATTACTTTGTTGGACAACTCTATTTTATTATACGTTATTATTATCTTCGTTATGAAATAAAACTTTAAAACGAAAATAATAATAACATATAATAAAATAGAGTTGTCAAATAAAGTAATAATTTAATATTTATTTGACAACTTTATTTTATTATATGTTATTCTTATCTTCGTTATATAGTATATGTGTCTCGGGTTGAGTTGAGGGGATCTATGAGGATTTGGCCATTCATGAATTGTCCATTCATTCTTGTAGTGGCATAGTATCAGGCCTCCTAACCAAGTACTTTATAGTAGAATGGTACCAAATGATGAAGAAGTATAGAGTATAAGACATGCATAGCATTTCATCCTCGTGACTATTCTATTGTGATTGATTTAGATTAACCTTTGATATTATGATCTTGAGTGTTTCTCATGTTTATGTTGATTTAACTAAGTACACGTTATCCTCGTTTATCTTATACTAGTACATAATTTCGATACACACCCTTCGTTGTTTGTAAGTTGCAGGCTATGACTAACCCCATCGGAGACGTGGAAGCCATCATGTCTTGAAGACTCTTATTATATGTTTTATTTTCATGTTATTTTGAACATTTTTATTTTGGGAATTCCCGCTCTGATAGTGACATCGGGTTGGGACTACATTTACACTTAATATTAAAAATATGTATGTGTACTTCAAAAAGGATTTTGTTGTCTGATATTATGATTTCAAGTTGTTAAGTTTGATGGAACCTTTGGATTTATTTGACGTCTTTATGATTATGTGATACTCTTTACATTAATAATAAATAAATAAATTTGGAATTTGTATATTTAGTTATTTGAAGAGTTTAATTGTTTTAAAAATATGAAAATTAATTTTTATTTTATTTTTTATTTGGGCTTTAGGGTGTCACAATAAACCTATAAAATGAAGATAATAATAACATATAATAAATTAGTGTGGTCAAATAACTTAATAATTACATATTTATTAGACAACTCTATTTTATTGAATGTTATTATTAACTTCATTTTGTAGTTGTACTTAATAACGAAAATAATAATAAAATAAAAAAAAATTGAGTTGTCAAATAAATATTTAATTATTACTTTATTTGACAACTCTATTTTATTATATGTTGTTATTTTCTTTGTTATGAAGTAAAACTATAAAACGAAGATAATAATAACATATAACAAACTAAAGTTGTCAAATAAAGTAATAATTACATATTTATTAAAACACTCTATTTTATTAAATGTTATTATTATCTTCAATTTTTAGTTGTAATTAATAACGAAACTAAAAATAACATTAACAAAATTAAGTTGTCAAATAAATACATAATTATTATTTTATTTGACAACTCTATTTTATTATATGTTATTATTATCTTCGATATGAAGTAAAACTATAAAACCAAGATAATAATAACATATAATAAAATAATGTTTTCAAATGAAATAATAATTACATATTTATTAGACAACTCTAATTTATTAATTGTTATTATTATCTTTGTTTTGTAGTTTTACTTAATAACGAAAATGATAATAACATATAACAAAATTGAGTTGTCAAATAAATTTATTAATAACATATAATAAAATATTATTTTCAAATATAGTAATAATTACATTTTTATTTGACAACTACATTTTTATTATATGTTATTATTATCTTCGTTTTGTTGTTATACTTCGCAATGAAGAAAACCATAAACACTAAACCTCGAACCTTAAATCCAAAACCCAAATCTTGAACCTAAACCTGAAACCGTAAACCCTGAAACCTAAACCCTAAACCCTAAACTCTTATACTTGAATCCAGAACCCCAAACCCTAAATTCGAAACCTTGAACCCTAAACTCTAAACCCTAATCCCTCAACGTGATTTCAGTCCATAATTGTCAAGTGGTACGAAACTCGCCCAAAACGTCCAGATGAAATCGAGGACCAGGAGACCCTTGTCCCATTGTTCTCCTAAATTTATAAATTTCTTTCAGGTTACGCGTCAAATTTCAAACACTAGTCATCGTCTGGTCCGAAAATACGGATTTCGGTCCTTTTTTGTCGGGTGATACAAAACTTGCACAAAAAAGCCATATGAAATCGAGGACCTGGAGACCCTTATAGCATTATTCTCCTAAATTGATAACAGTGTTTCGGGATTCGCGTCAGATTTAGAACACTAGCCATCGTCTGGTCCAAAAATACGGATTTCGATCCGTTTTTGTCAGGTGGTACGAAAATCGTCCGAAAATTCCAAATAAAATCGAGGACCTGGATACCCTTTTAGCATTCTTCTCCTAAATTTATAACTATGCTTCGAGTTCCGCGTAAGATTTCAAACACTACCCTTCGTCTAAACCCGAAATCCTAAACCGTAAATCCTAAAACCTAATCTCTAAACGTGATTTCTTAAAACCTAAACAAGATTTTTTAAACCCTAAATATCCTAACACACTAAACCCTAATAAAATAGAGTTGTCAAATAAACATGTAATTATTATCTTATCTTCGTTATGAATTAAAACTATAAAACAAAATTAGACATATTTATTAGACAACTCTATTTATTAGACAACTTTATTTTATTGAATGTTATTATTATCTTCATTTTGTAGTTGTACTTAATAACGAAAATAATTATAACATATAACAAAATTGAGTTGTTAAATAAATATGTAAACATTATTTTATTTGACAACTCTATTTTATTATATGTTATTATTATCTTTGTTGTGCAGTAAAACTATAAGACGAAGATTATAAAAACATATAACAAAATACAGTTGTCAAATAAAATAATAATTACATATTTATTAAACAACTCTATTTTATTAAATGTTATTATTATCTTTAATTTATTATTTTAATTAATAACGAAAATAAACATAACATATAACAAAATTGAGTTGTCAAATTAATACGTAATTATTACTTTATTTGACAACCCTATTTTATTATATGTTATTATTATCTTCAATATGAAGTAAAATAATAAAACCGAGATAATAATAACATATAAAAAAATAGTGTTGTCAAATAAAGTAATAATTACATATTTATTAGACAACTCTAATTTATTAATTGTAACACCCCGATTTTCAAAGCGAGGGTGTATTTTTTTTTTTCAAAAACAAACTCAAGAAACAAAGAATAATTAAGTAAAATACCTTTGAATAAATATTTAAGTCGTAACACAACGACAAATAAGTCAACAGAATTTACAAGCAGCGGAAAAGTTTTGAAATACGAATCCAAAGTATTTACACTTCAAAAAGTGGAACATAGACCCCATCATAATAAAATGTCAAACAGATAATATTAGTATAGGTACAGTTTTCCAAATTAAAATAACTACGACCCAAAAAGAAAGACGTCTAGTCCCTATACATCAACCTAATAGGATCATTCTACCAAAAAACTATACACCCTGAGTGATCTCCACGCGCCCCGCGGGATCCTCCTACATAGCTCCAGTCAAGCATATAAGTGGCATAGTTGACCTTCACTCCCGCCTGACAGTTAATCATTTCGAAGATCTTCTCCACTTGTTGGATCCATTGATCCGCCTTCTCCGAATTCTCATCCCCCTTAAACTTGGGACGATTGTAACGACAGAAGTCTTCTAACCCTCTTGACTCTGCAGCACGGATCTCTCTTCCCCTCTTTTCAAGATCACGTTCAGTTTTGGCAGCAGTCTGTGCAGCAACAGAAGCATCCATGTTATTCATAGCCTCCGCCATTTGATCATCCCTATTAGCATTGGCTCTCGGAGCGTCATTCCTTCTTGGTGGCATGGTTTTCCTATAAAACCATCATCAAGTAGAGTCTTAACACTACTTCAAATAATTCCAAAACTAACTTCCAACCACTTCAGCACATAATAATTATTTTGGACTTGATAACTCAAACCACCTAAACCGACGCATGATCAGATAACAACTCCCAACCTACAGGTTGACCTACACTCTATAACTAAAGGTTCCACAACCCCCAAAGAAAACCCAACCAAAGCTCTGATACCACAATGTAACACCCCGATTTTCAAAGCGAGGGTGTATTTGTTTTTTTTTCAAAAACAAACTCAAGAAACAAAGAATAATTAAGTAAAATACCTTTGAATAAATATTTAAGTCGTAACACAACGACAAATAAGTCAACATAATTTACAAGCAGCGGAAAAGTTTTGAAATACGAATTCCAAAGTATTTACACTTCAAAAAGTGGTACATAGACCCCATCATAATAAAATGTCAAACAGATAATATTAGTATAGGTACAATTTTCCAAATTAAAATAACTACGACCCAAAAAGAAAGACGTCTAGTCCCTATACATCAACCTAATCTGATCATTCTACCAAAAAACTATACACCCTGAGTGATCTCCACGCGCCCCGCGGGATCCTCCTACATAGCTCCAGTCAAGCATATAAGTGGCATAGTTGACCTTCACTCCCGCCTGACAGTTAATCATTTCGAAGATCTTCTCCACTTGTTGGATCCATTGATCCGCCTTCTCCGAATTCTCATCCCCCTTAAACTTGGGACGATTGTAACGACAGAAGTCTTCTAACCCTCTTGACTCTGCAGCACGGATCTCTCTTCCCCTCTTTTCAAGATCA
>NC_021162.2:16436033-16474125 GCF_000331145.2 Cicer arietinum | reverse complement strand
TTTAACTTAAACGATTTTCACAAACACACATTAAGTAAACAAGACATTAAGAGATTCCCCATTCTTAATACTCATTTAACTTAAACGATTTTCTCAAACACACATTAAGTAAACCGAGATATTAAAAGATTCCCCATTTTTAATACTCATTTAACTTAAACGATTTTCCAAAACAACATTAAGTAAACAAGACATTAAGAGATTCCCCATTCTTAATACTCTTTTAACTTAAACGATTTTCCAAAACAACATTAAGTAAACCGAGATATTAAAAGATTCCCCATTTTTAATACTCATTTAACTTAAACGATTTTCACAACAAACATTAAGCAAACAGAAATATTAAGAGATTCCCCATTCTTAATACTCTTTTAACTTAAACGATTTTCACAACAAACATTAAGCAAACAGAAATATTAAGAGATTCCCCATTCTTAATACTCTTTTAACTTAAACGATTTTCCAAAACAAACATTAAGTAAACAAGACATTAAGAGATTCCCCATTCTTAATACTCATTTAACTTAAACGATTTTCCAAAACAACATTAAGTAAACCGGTCAGCACAATTTACCAAAACGTAAATCGTAAACGTACCACTTATCACGGGTCAGTACTATTTACCGAGGTGCCACCTATCACGAGTCAGCACGATTTACCAAAATGAAATGCATGAGCATACACCGACTCCATCCACAACATTCGTTAAGCAAATACAGATATTAAAAGATTCCCCATTTTTAATACTCGTTTAACTCTAATGGCTTTCAAGTCCCACACAAAACAACTCAAACCTATTATCAGATCCAATCCACAACTCATACCAAAACACATTAATTCATTTCTCCACAGAATCCAACCATACACATAACAAATTTCATCAGTATTAATTAAGAACACGTCAAATACGACGAACACAAATCAACACAATCCACCACTCAAACACAACAAGTTTCATTTACTCAAAATCATACATAAATGAGTTTAAATTCATTTTCCACGAAACATTCATCAATATAACCAAAACCTAACTCTAAGATTTTACCCATAAAGCCTTAGATTCATTTTTCCCCAAATCAACACATTCAACCCTAACAAATTTCTTTCCACACAACCACATATAAGTCCCTAAATGCAAACTAGAAGTTTGGAAGGAGCCCTTACCTTCACGTTCGCTTTCACGTTCGATTACGGTACCGCGAGTAGATCCAGTAAAAATCTCCGCTCGCAACGTTGCCTCCAAGTTGGTTCCCTAGCACCGTAGCGTGGTAGTGAGCAACTTTCCCTTCTATCTCTTCGCAAAACGAAGCTTAGATCTAGATGAAACGGAGAGGTTTGTGTTTGACGGTTTTGAAATCTCTAAAACCGTTTTTCTTCGTTTTCAAATCAAAGAGGAAGAGTGAAGTTAAGAAATCCTTGTCTTATCACCCACCAAGCCTTGGGTTTCTAATCTTGAAGAAAGGAAGTAAAGAAAAAACGAAAAATGGAGGAAGGAGGGAGAAGCTTCGCGCGACAGAGGAAGAAGAAGGAGTTTTACTTTTTTCTTTCCTTTCTTTTTCTTTTCTTCCTTTTTCCTTCTTTCCTTTTTATATCCTTTTCTTTTCTTTCTTTTTCCTTCTCTTTTCCCTCCACACAAACATATATATATATATATATGTATTAATTATAATTAACAAATATCTCAAAATATCTAGATATTTGTTAATTTACCATTTCACCCATAACGCATTAAATTCTTCGTAAAAGATTCACTGTGGTTAATTTAATTTATCCATCGACGAGTAATTCTAATTGGCATCAAAATATCTTTTTGATCATATAAACTCCAAAATATTATTAACTTTGGCTAAAAAGCCTTCAAGCCAAGATCCAAAATACACAAAAATACATAAAGTATACTTTAAAATTATGGGTCTTACATTAATCGTTATTATTATCTTTGTTTTGTAGTTTTATTTAATAACGAAAATATTAATAACATATAATAAAATTAAGTTGTCACATAAATATGTAATAATTACTTTATTTGACAACTCAATTTTATTAATTGTTAGTATTATCTTCCTTATTTAGTTGTACTTCATAAAGTAATAATTACATATTTATGTGACAATCTATTTTATTATATGTTATTATTATCTTCATTTTGTGTTTGTTTTTCATAACGAAGTAATAATTACATTTTTATTTGACAACTTTTTTTTATTATTTATTATTATTATCTTCATTTTTTAGTTATACTTCGCAATGAAGATAACCTTAAACACTAAACCCTCAACCTTTAAACCCAAAAGCCTAAACCTTAAAAAGTAAATCCTAAACTTAAACCCTAGACCTTTAACCTTGAACCCTAGATCCTAAAACATAAATTCTTAACCCTGAATCCAGAACCCCAAACCCGAAAACTTTAACCCTAAACACTAAACTCTAAACGTGATTTCGGTCCATTTTTGTCTAGTGGTACAAAAATCACGCAAAAAATCCAGATGAAATTGAGGACCGAGAAATCCTTGTAGCATTCTTCTCCTAAATTTATACATTATTTCGGGTTTCGCGTCAGATTTCAAACACTGGCCATTGGTAGGTCTGAAAATACGGATTTTGGTCCTTTTTTGTTGGGTGATACAAAACATGCACAATAACTCCATATGAAATCGAGGACCGGGAAACCCTTATAGCATTATTCTCCTAAATTTATAACAATGTACCGGGTTTCGCGTCAGATTTATAACACTAGCCATCGTGTGGTCCAAAAATACGGATTTCAGTCCGTTTTTATCAGGTGGTACGAAAATCGTCCGAAAAGTCCATATAAAATTGAGGACCAGAGACCCTTATAACATTCTTCTCCTAAACTTATAATTGTGTTTCGGGTTTCTTGTCAGATTTCAAACACTAGCCATTGTCTAAACCCGAAATCCTAAACCCTAAATCCTAAAAGCTAATGTCTAAACGTGATTTCTGAAAACCTACACAAGATTTTTTAAACCCCAAATACCCTAATAAAATAGAGTTGTCAAATAAATATGTAATTATTACCTTATAATTGTTATGAATTATAGCTATAAAACAAAGATAATAATAACATATAATAAGATAGAGTTGTCAAATAAACTAATAATTACATATTTATTTGACAACTCTATTTTATTATATGTTATTATTATAATCATTTTGTAGTTGTAATAAAAAACGAAAATAGTAATACCATATAACAAAATTGAGTTATCAAATAAATATGTAATTATTACTTTATTGGACAACTCTATTTTGTTATACGTTATTATTATCTTCGTTATGAAATAAAACTTTAAAAAGAAGATAATAATAACATATGATAAAATAGAGTTGTCAAATAAAGTAATAATTACATATTTATTTGACAACTCTATTTTATTCTATGTTATTATTATCTTCGTTATTTAGTAAACCTATATAACGAAGATAATAATAACATATAATTAATTAGTTTGGTCAAATAAATTAAAAATTACATATTTTTTAGACATCTCTATTTTATTGAATGTTATTATTAACTTCATTTTGTAGTTGTACTTAATAACGAAAATAAAAATAGCATATAGCAAAATTGGGTTGTGAAATAAATATGTAATTTTTACTTTATTTGACAACTCTATTTTATTATATGTTATTATTTTCTTTGTTATGAAGTAAAACTTTAAAATGAAGATAATAATAACACATAACAAAATAAAGTTGTCAAATAAAGTAATAATTACATATTTATTAAACAACTCTATTTTATTAAATATTATTATGTTCTTCAAATTTTAGTTGTAATTAATAACGAAAATAAAAATAACATATAACAAAATTGAGTTGTCAAATAAATACGACTATTACTTTATTTGACAACTCTATTTTATTATATGTTATTATTATCTTCGATATGAAGTAAAACTATAAAACCAAGATAATAATAACATATAATTAAATAGTGTTGTCAAATAAAATAATAATTACATATTTATTAGACAACTCTAATTTATTAATCGTTATTATTATCTTCGTTTTGTAGTTTTACTTAATAATGAAAATAATAATAACATATAACAAAATTGAGTTGTCAAATAAATTTATTAATAACATATAATAAAATATTATTTTCAATTAAAGTAATAATTACATTTTTATTTGACAACTATTTTTTATTATATGTTATTACTATCTTCGTTTTGTAGTTATACTTCGCAATGAAGATAACCATAAACACTAAACCTCGAACCTTAAATCCAAAACCCAAATCCTACACTTAAACCCTACACCTTAAACCCTGAAATCTAAATCTTAAACCCTAAACCATAAACTCTTACACTTGAATCCAGAACCCCAAACCCTAAATCCGAAACTTTGAACCCTAAACTCTAAACTCTAATCCCTCAACGTGATTTCAGTCTACAATTGTCAAGTGGTTCGAAACTCGCCCAAAACGTCCAGATGAAATCAAGGACCGGGAGACCCTTGTCCCATTCTTCTCCTAAATTTATAAATTTGTTTTGGGTTCCGCGTCAAATTTCAAATATTAGCCATCGTCTGGTCCGAAAATACGAATTTTGGTCCTTTTTTGTCGGGTGATACAAGACTTGCACAAAAAAGCCATATGAAATCGAGGACCGATTACTTTATTTGACAACTCTATTTTATAATTTTTTAATATTATCTTCTTTTTTAGTTGTACTTCTTAAAGTAATAATTATATATTTACGTGACAATCTATTTTATTATATGTTATTATTATCTTCATTTTGTATTTGTTTTTCATAACGAAGTATTAATTACATTTTTATTTGACAACTTTTTTTATTATCTATTATTATTATCTTCGTTTTGTAGTTATATTTCGCAATAAAGATAACCCTAAACACTAAACCTTGAACCCTTAAACTCAAAAGCCTAAACCTTAAAAAGTAAATCCTAAATCTAAACCCTAGACCTTAAACCCTAAACCCTAGATCCTAAAACATAAACTCGTAACCCTGAATCCAGAACCCTAAACCCTAAACCCGAAAACTGGAACCCTAACCACTAAACCCCAAACGTGATTTCGGTGTATTTTTTTCTGGTGGTACAAAAATCGCGCAAAAAGTCCATACGAAATCAAGGATCAAGAAATCCTTGTAGCATTTTTCTCCTAAATTTATAACAGTGTTTCGGGTTCCGCATCAGATTTCAAATGCTGGCCATCGTCTGGTCCGAAAATACGGATTTCGGACCTTTTTTGTCGGGTGATACAAAACTTGCACAAAAAATCCATATGAAATCGAGGACCGCGAAAACCTTATAGCATTATTCTCCTAAATTTATAACAATGTTTCGGGTTTCGCGTCAGATTTATAACACTAGCCATCGTCTGGTCCAAAAATACGGATTTCGGTCTGTTTTTGTCAAGTCGTACGAAAATCGCCCGAAAAGTCCCAATAAAATCGAGGACCGGAGACACTTATAGCAGTCTTTTCTTAAATTTATAACTGTGTTTTGGGTTTCTCGTAAGATTTCAAACACTAGCCATTGTCTAAACCCGAAATCCTAAACCCTAAATCCTAAAACCTAAAACGAAGATGGTAATAACATATAATAAGATTGAGTTGTCAAATAAGCTAATAATTACATATTTATTTAACAACTCTATTTTATTATATGTTATTATTATAATCATTTTGTAGTTGTAATAAATAACGAAAATAATAATACCATATAACAAAATTGAGTTGTCTAGTAAATATGTAATTATTACTTTATTGGACAACTCTATTTTTTTATACGTTATTATTATCTTCGTTATGAAATAAAACTGTAAAACACTATAAAAACATACTATGTATATAATCAAGGAGAAAGAAAAAAAATTAATATAGAGATATTATTTCCCAATAACATATATTTAATAATTAAATTCATTCAATTGATATAAGCATTGAGCATGTGTTTTAACTGTTTAAAAATAAAATTAAAAGGTGCTTCTAACAAAGTGATGAGTTATCGTTGTCTCTTTTATTGACGATGAGTAATCGGGGTAGCTAGTCCCTCATACTCATGTAGTCAACTACTTAAGTCAACAATAATTAACACATAAAATATTTCCTTTTATAAAATAAATCAAATTTAATCCCTTCACAATGTTTTGTTTCTAAAAGTCTAACTATCAAATTTCAACCAACCTTGAATGTTTAAGAATTACTATTGCTAATAATATGAATTTTATACTATTTCAAAATCATGGCGAATGTCCTAAATTGATTTCAAAAGCAATATAAAAATATTAATCATTTAGATACAACTATCAACACTTTCAAGTGATTTAAAACTGAAATCCACCAGTCAATCAATTATTCCAAAGGAAATATCCCAACACACTCACTATTTAATATTCACATGAGTCCCTCTAAACCAACATAACAACAAATCTTTTTGATTTTCTTAAAAACAACACATAGTAAAATATGGTGTAAATTTTCAGCTATTTTAAGTAGTAAATAAAATTAGTAGTATAGATTATTGTTACATTATAAACAATAAAAATTCAACTCAATTTAATTTTTTTTTAAATAATCAAGAGTAACTCAAACAAAAGTTATTTTTCATTTTACAAAATAAGTCAACTCTAACTCCTTCACCAATATTTTTTTATTTTTTTTAACTTCTAAGTTCTACCACCTCTTATATTCAACAATTATTATTATTAATAATAGGAATTTCCTAATATTTCAAAATTACTACTAACTTTATAAATTGACTTCATTAGCAAGATCAAAACTTTAATAATAATGTAATGACCCTAAAGGCAAGGTCTACAATTGATAATTAGTATCACCTCAATTAAATTCATAATTTCAAACATATAGTAGCCATCAGTAGAAAAAATTATTTCTAACTATCTACTATAACAAATGAGCAAACAATCAAAGTTATAAACACAAATCCAATCAAAAGGTAATTAACTCAATCATGTCAACAATTCAAATTAACTTAAATTTTTAGAAATAATTTCCAATTATATTTAATCACTTAAATAGGAACTTAGAATCCACAACGCAACACAATTAGAGTAAGTAGATATTAAATAGTTAGTTAGTAAGAAGATAGTAAATAGTGAAAATAATTAATACACAAGAAAACACAATTGACACGACTGACATTTGACTCACATGGAATCGACACTCAACTCACTCGCCCTGATTGGACATACCTGCTCTGACACCACTAATGTGACACCCTAAACCCCAAAATAATATATATAATAAATTATATCATATTCCTATAAAATTTGCAGCGGATAAATAAAAATCTACTTCCAAGAAAATAAAAACTTTTATTTCTACTTAGGATATCACGTTTCTCAAAAATAAAAAGAACACTTTAAACGTATTTTCTTCATTAAAATAGTACAATCTCAATAAGCTTGATTTAAGTATAATCACTTGTTTTAATTTTAAAAACTTACTAGTACTTCTAAGATTTTCATACAAAAATTCATTTCAAATTAAATAAGTAAAATACAAATTAAAACCCTTATTCCAGGTATCACCTATCAGAGCGGGGTTCCTCCCAAACTTGAACTTCAAGACTCATTAACCTGTAATAACTGCGATTTCGCAAACGCAGGGCCAAGCCAGTCAAACACAAACAACGAAGGAGGTGAGTTTCAAAATCATGATGACAATATAATACAAGTAAGAAGAACACTCAAACAATCATAATAGAACCGTACCATTACACAAACATTCCATCAAGAAAATATCACATTAAAAGTCAAAATCACTCAAGAAAAATCAATAAATTTCACTATAACTTCAAATCATCTAAGAGGAATTATCACCACACACGATACATATTAATCACAATAAAATGCAATGTTATGCATGAGCTTAGACTCTACTTCACAATGTGGTACCATTCTAACTCTGAAGTACTTGGTTAGGAGGCTTGATACTATGCCACCATCCCGGTGGACGAACAATTCAAATTGGTCCTGTCCTCATAGATCCCATCAACTCAACCCGAGAGACATATACGTGACAGTCGAGGTAAACGTGTGTTGCGTGGTAGCTCCCGACATTTGGAGTGCTACCTCCAAGTCACCTAGGAATTCCCCACTCGAATACCTCCAAGGTCTAACAGTCTTGCCTTAAGGCTCAACAGTAGACTGCCACGATCAAGCTCATTCAGTTGTACTTACCCATTATCACTAGGCTTGTTAGGCCATACCTATATGATGACAAAATAATCTTCAGTTCACAAATTCTCAATATTTATTTTCTCCCCTCGTTGGCCTATGGTACTCCATTAAGATCTTCATCTCAAACACAAATTGAAATCACAATATTCTCATCACAATTTATAACATCACTATCGTTAATCACAGTCATCACATATACTCATCACAATCTTATAACATCAATCATACATCATCACATAGATTTATCACAAATTTATAACATCATTATTATTAATTATTATTTATTATACATCATCATAATCACATAAAACATATCAAAATGCATCCAAACATGTCTAACCAAACATATACATAAAATTCATTCGACATCCAATATCACACATTTAACGATAATAAATCAAATATCACAATAATGTTAAATATCACAATAATGTTAAATATCACAATAATGTTAAATATCACAATAATGTTAAATATCACAATAATGTTAAATATCACAATAATGTTAAATATCACAATAATGTTAAATATCACAATAATATTAAATACCACACATTTAACGAATCAATCAACACCTTATAATTATTTCTATTCCATATTTTAATCTCACAATTTCTATTTTTCATATTAATTAATTTATCACTCAAAGGGCTACTGCCGTACGTAGCGAGCCACAGATGAATTGTTGGGAAATACGGTGTTCCCGTTCATCTCACAATATATTATATTCATGAATTCAAACGCTCTCTCACCCCTTACCTTATTTCGACGCTTTCACACAAAAATACGATTCCACAAGCAAACAGCCTTTGGTCATTGACTCTTTGTCCTTCAATCGATCTAACTCGACAGTTTTTGGGTAAACGTTAAAAATAAATTATGAGATCATACTCTAAAAACTAAATTCGAAATTCGGTCAAGTAAAATTAACATAAATCAGAAAACCAATCAGTGGAGATATATTAAATTTTCACACTGTCATTTTGGCGTTGGTTTCACTCAAATCGGGCTTACGGTGAAAGAGAACGATGCAAAATTACGAATTCTACAAACGGAGAAGTCGGGTATTTTAGAGAGAAATTGGGGTTGTTAAAAATCTGGAAAATTATGTTTAACTAACGAGTTAAATGAATGAAATAACATACTCCAATTTGGGCGAAAATGGAGAAAGTTTTCTGAAACAGTTATTGATCGTCGATGTAAAACGATAGGCTTGTTGATGGGTATACTCTTTTCTTATACGGCTGCTGCAGCTCCTTTCATACTTTTCTTATTTTTTATTTTATTAATATAATTTGGGTTAACATAAATGGGTCATGCCCATTCGTCCCTTATTTAATTTATGTTTTACTATTATTATTTTTATTTTGCTAAAATAAAATTAGTTGTTACTTAATCTTATTTTTTTAATACTCTTCCAAACATCATTAAATTTTTAAAACATTACTAATATTTCATAATTAATATATGATAAATTAGAGTAATTAAAATAATTAGCCTTTAAAAAAATACATATTATTAATAACCCAAACTCTCATTTTCAAATTAATCACTATAATTATACTATTATGAATAAATAAAAAATACTCACGTTATAATAATAATATCATTAGAGAATAGTCAAAATTATAAACTAAATAAATATAACATTAATATTTTATATTAATTACTAAATGATAATAAAAATATATAGAATCACAATGTCATGAGTATAATATAATGTGAGATGAACGAGAAAACTGTATTTCCCAACGATTCAACTAGCGCTCGCTACGTACGACAGTAGCCCTTTGAGTGATAAATTGATTAATGTGAAAATATGGAATAGAAATATTTATAAGGTGTTGATTGATTTAATTTCGTTAAATGCGTGGTATTTGATATTATTGTGATATTTGATTTCAAATGAATTTGATGCATATGTTAGATTAGACGAATTTATGTGTTGTGATAATAAAATATAGATGCATGGTATGATATTTGGATGCGGGATGATAATGATGATTTTTTTATCAAAGATAGTGATGATATAAAATTGCGATGAGGTTAAATTATGATTATTTATGATTAGTGATGTTATAAAATTGCGATGAGTTTATATGATGATTATGATTATGTATTATTAGTGATGTTATGAATTTGTGATGAGAATATTGAAGTAACCCCATAGTTGGTGAAATAATTGTGATTCCAATTTGTGTTTGAGATGACAGTCTTAATGGAGTATCATAGGCCAACGAGGGGAGAAAATAAATATTGAGAATTTGTGAAGTGAAGATTATTTTGTCATCATATAGGTAGGGCCTGACAAGCCTAGTGATTTCGGGGAAGTACAACTGAATGAGCCTGATCGTGGCGGTCTGCTATCGAGCCTTAAGGCAATATTGTTAGACCTTGGAGGTATTCGGGTGGTGAATTCCTAGGTGACTTGGAGGTAGCACTCCAAATGTCGAGAGCTACCACGCAACACACGTTTACCTCGACTGTCACGTATATGTGTCTCGGGTTGAGTTGAGGGGATCTATGAGGACAGGGCCAATATGAATTGTCCGTCCACTGAGATGGTGGCATAGTATCAAGCCTCCTAACCAAGTACTTCAGAGTTAGAATGATACCACATTGTGAAGTAAATTATAAGTTCATGCATTGCATTGCATTTTCTTGTGATTGTTTTGTTGTGATTAATAGGTATCATGTGTATTAATAATTTCTTTTAGATGATTTAACGTTATAGTGCAATGCATTGATTTTACTTGAATTGTTTTAACTTTGTAATGTGATGTTTTTCCTTGAAGAATGTTTGTGTGTATGATACAGTGTATTATGATTGTTTGAGTGTTCTGCTTACTTATATTATACTATTAACATGATTTCAAAACTAACCTCATTCGTTGTTTGTGTTTGACTGGCTTAGCCCTGCGTTTTTGAAATCGCAGTTGTTACAGGTTAATAAATCTTGAAGTTCAAGTTTGGAAGGAACTATGCTCTGATAGGTTATACCGAGAATAAGGATTTAAAATTGTATTTTACTTATTTAATTTGAAACGAATTTTTGTATGAAAATCTTAGAAGTACTAGTAAGTTTTTAAATTAGATCAAGTAATAATACTTAAAACAAGCTTATTAAGATTACACTATTTTAATGGAGAAAATAAGTTTAAAGTGTTCCCTTTGATTTTTGAGAAACGTGATATCCTAAGTTAAAAATAAAAGTTTTTATTTTCTTGGTAACATATTTTTATTTATCCGTTGCAAATTTTATAGGAATATGATACTATTTATTATAATTTTTTTTGGTAAAATGTTATAATTTTATAGGAATGTGACACTCTAAACTCCAAAATAACTTATAATAATATATACTAAATTATTTGAAGAAAACTTGCAGCGGATAAAGAAAATCTGTTAAAGAGAATAAAAACTTTAATATCTAATTTAGGATATCACGTTTCTCTAAATACACATGTAACAATTCAACTTTGTTCCTCAATTAAAATAGTACAATATCAATGAACTTGACTTAACTAGAATTTCTTGATTTAATTCCCAAGACTTACTGGTACTAAGTTTTCATATAAAAAGTCATTTGTAATAACATAAGTAAAATACACATTACAACTCTTAATTCCCAATATCACCTATCAGAGCAGGGTTTCTCCCAAACTTGAACTTCGAGACTCATTAACCTGTAATAACTACGATTTTGCAAACGCATGGCCAAGCCAGTCAAGCACAAACAACGAAGGAGGTGAGTTTTGAAATCATGTTGATAGTCTAATATAAATAAGAGGAACACACAATTAATCATCAATAAACCGTATCATTACACAAACAATCTTCAAGGAAAAACATCACATTATATAGTCAAAATCAAAGAAAATCAATACACTTCACTGTAACTTCAAATCATCGCATAAATTATTATCACACATAATACATATTAATCACAAGAAAACAATCACGAGAAAATGCAATGCTATGCATGAGCTTAAACTCTACTTCACAATGTGGTACCATTCTAACTTTGAAGTACTTGGTTAGGAGGCTTGATACCATGCCACCATCTTGGTGGACGGACAATTCAAATTGGCCTTGCCCTCATAGATCCCCTCAACTCAACCCGAGACACATATACGTGACAGTCGAGGTAAAAGTGTGTTGCATGGTAGCTCCCGACATTTGGAGTGCTACCTCCAAGTCACCTAGGAATTCCCCACCCGAATACCTCCAAGGTCTAACAGTCTTGCCTTAAGGCTCAACAATAGACCGCCACGATAAGGCTCATTCAGTTGTACTTCCTCAAAATCACTAGGATTGTCAGACCCTACCTATATGATGACAAAATAATCTCCACTTCAAAAATTCTCAATATTTATTTTCTCCCCTAGTTAGCTTAGACTACTCCATTAAGAGCATCATCTTTATAAATCATCACTATTTCATCAATTATGGGGTACTTCAATATTCTCATCACAATTTTATAACATCATTAATCATACATAATCATATAAACTTATCAAAATTTTATAACATCACTAATCATACATAATAAAAAATCATCATTATCATCCCGCATACATATACCATACCATGCATCCATATTTTACTATCACATCACATAAATTCGTGCAACCAAACATATGCATCAAATTCATTTGAAATCAAATATCACTATAATGTCAAATACCACGCATTTAATGAAATTAAATCAATCAACACCTTCTAAATATTTCTATTCCATTTTTTTAATCTCACAATTTCCATATTTTCACATTAATTAATTTATCACTCAAAGGGCTACTGTCGTACGTAGCGATCCCCGGATGAATAATTTGGAAATACGGTTTTCCCGTTCATCTCACATTATATTATACTCATGAATTCAAACGCTTTCTCACCCGTTACCTTATTTCGACGCTATCGCAAACACATAAATCAATGAAAATTTCCAACAGCAACTATAGATCGACAATGTCCAGCGAGCGAGTCCGAATAAATGACGAGTTCACAAAAATCGTTGAGACATGACTGATAAATTATGCAGAGAATAAAAATAAATGTTAGATAGTTAATAATAATTTTAGGAACAAAATTCGAGTCAAAATGATGAGAAAAACTACAGAAAAAGCCTCACAGACTCGTCGGAGCGCTGGAAGGGTCCAACGTGAACTTCACCGAAAAATACAAATGAGTAGCGCTTCTTGAAGGTTTCGACGAGAGGAATCCAAAAACGATACTTGTTTTTTGAGACGACAAATGTGGTGATCGGTATCAGCCAAAAATAGCTCGCCCATGGAAAGAAATGCAATTGTTTCTGATTAAACGGAGTCACGATCGATAACATTGATGCCAAAAATGGATTCAGTGGCCGATTTTGTGTGGGATAGAGATTGGGATCATTTGAAAATAACAAGGAATTGATGGGACAAATTTGAGAGGAAGACGGTGTTGATGTGTGTTCTTTGCAGCGGCTGCGTTATGTTTTTTGTTGTTGTCCTTTTTGTTTTTAATTGCAGATTGAGGGGTGTAGATGGCTAAATTAGAAGTGCATGAGTAAAACAGTCTATAAGGCCCAACACATAGGAGTCCAGTCTGAGGCAGAAATGAGGGTGTAATGAATAATTCGCAGGTGTAGAAAAGAAAAGCCCAACCAGCCTAATTTAATGTGCAGATGTAGAAAATAGGGGTGTAAATAGTCGTATGATCCAAAAATTCATTTTCTAATATTTCTAAAAGTCCTTAGTAAATAATTTATTTTACTAATCCACGCTAAAAACTTTTTCTCCAAAACATTCATTTTAACATAATATTATTTTTCTTTAACATAGATAAATCTAATGTTAACCAAAACTCTCATATTCAAAATAATAACTATAAGTATTACTATAACATTTTTCAAAATGATCACATAAAAATACATCATCATACCATAATAATTATATGAAAATAAAGAAACTCAATATCAATATTACTAATACTTCAAAATAATTATTTGTAAAATAAATAATTGAAATAGGATATATTTTAAAAAAATTAAATATAATTATGTGCATACTTAACATTAGTCAAACATATGAGAAAATATCGCATTAACTACTAACACACATATACACGTAGAATCATCTAATATCTTATAATTTAAAACATGTACACTAAAATACTATTATTTATAGAAAAATATATAAAATATATAAATTAATAAATTAAAATATTTATTATTTATATCACTTATTTAGTAAAATATATACAAAATTACCGTATCATAGAAAGCTCCCATATAATGAAAGTTAGTCACAAGATTTATCCACATATATTCTAAAGTAGTTTTAAAACCAAATTAATTATCTAAAATCATATTTTCATTAAGAAAATATTTATTATAAAATTTGAGGTGTTATAATTCTCCCCTTGTTAAAGAAATTTCTTCCTCGAAATTTATGGTGAACAACAAATGAACTAATATCAAACTACATACCCTCAAGATTCAAACTTAGTCTATACATGTATTTAAGACATTTACTATTTAATTAAGCACATCGTGTCAAAAATCAATTAGCTTAACATGATAGGATAACATGACACAACAATTTAATTAAACACATCACATTCAACAATTTAATTATGAAGCGAATATCATGATCATGATTAGTCAGTATCATATATAGATAAAACTAAGCATGTGAATTTTAGTCAACAACAACTTACTACATTCAGTTACGTCAAATAACACATATATCAAATACGTTTTCAAGTTCAACTTACTTCTCAAACAATATTCTACTAGTTTTACTCTCCTAAAAGTGTTTTTAAATCCTAAATACAATTACTCTATAAGTTTCACAAAGTTAGACAGATAGAGAAACATTTAAAATATATCATACCTTCATGAATTACGAACATAAATGCATATAACAACACAATGTTCTACAATCACTTAAGTTTTTTAAAAGAAAACTAACGTGCATAATTATAGTGGAATAGAACAATTTTTTTCACATATAGTTTCAAACACACCCAAAGTCTAACTTAATTTTAAAATGTTACACAAAATTCATTTATAGAACTCTTACAATAGTTATAGATCCTTATCAAATAAGACAATATAGAGCAAAAAAAGATACTAACACAATGCACTTATTTATTTTAAGCATGTTACTTAGAAGATCAAATATACTTAATTGAATGATTAATTTAAGTAGACACAACCAACCTAATATTCACGTCACCTAATTAGTTATTAAGCATTCACCATTGGTGCCACATAAGACTCATAATCTCTCAAAGTTGTATAACAGATGAACATGGTTTCTAACTATTTCCAAAAAAAATTAACAAGTATTTATACTAATAATAACTACGGATTATTGTTGCCTCTTTGATCGACGATGAGTCATCGGGGTAGCTAGTCCCTTCTACTCATGTAGTCAACTACTTAAGGAACTATAACTGTAGTCATTCAAATTCAAACATGGGTAATTAAAAGTATCATTAACATGATTCAGGAGTGTGAAGGCGGTGCCACAACTCCTACTCCTTACTTCAAGTTAAAAACTCACTTAATTACACATTGACAATAATTTATTGGTAATTTACAATTAGTTACAACAAAAAGGAAATGACACTAGTGTCAATATATAATCAATAATCCGATTGAAGAAATATAGAACTATTTCACTTTTAGATGTGCTTGACTACTCTAACTCTATACACCAATTCCCAACAATTAGAACACTTGAAACACGAACAATTTAATATTTACATAATCATATACACATTCAAACAACTAACAACAAGATTTTACGTTCATCTCATAACTCAAACAATGATTCAAAAAATGAAACATATTCTCATAGAGGTCTAACTGCTCCAAATTGATCACGATTAAATTTTCTTTTGAGTTAACCATCACTTAAAAGTTACAACAAATGGAAGCATATATAGATTTTCCAAGTAGAAGATAAGATAAATAATTATTTACTAGAAGATACAATACATTACCAAACCAAATTGAATCGGGTAGTGCAAAAACCACTTTCAAGGTTACACATCATTCTAAAAATTAATTTCTAGACTTAAATTATTATTAAAAAAATATCACTAACCATTTAACACCCAAAAAAAAATTAATTGAGAATTCCAAATTTTTCTTTAAATTATTTTTCAATAATTCAAGTCTAAATAAAAACAACTAAGATAAATCATGTTTCTAAATACAATACAAATAAAATAAATCACATATATTTTTAAAATCTATAAGATTTCTAAAAATTCATTCATATTTTAATCATTAAAAACACATTTTTAAATAGTTCATCATTGTAAAAATTATTATTTTCAACTTATATTTTGAAATAAAATTTAAACTATATATATAGATAGATAGGAAATTTTACAATTAATTAACACTTCCAAAATAGTTCCAATTTATTTTCTTATTTTATCAAACTTACAAAAGAAATTGTATATCTATATACATTAAATAGTGCACATGACACAAAACATAAGACATATGATAATGATAATGAATTACACTAATTCATAAATCTACAAAACAGTAGCCTCCTCTCACACTAACTACTTAACATGCTTATAGATACATCCCTCAGTTTCTATCAAGCCACAAAATTGGTCCAAAACATAACACACCATAAATTTTAAAGATTTTGAAGTTCTGTTCTAATTTTAAAAATTGAGTCTCGAATAAAAGTTGCAATTTTATAATTAATAAAAAAAAATTGATAAATTAAATTTTAGTTTCTATACGCATACCAATCTACATGAGGCACTCTACACATATCAATCTACATGATGCACTCTACACATACCATTCTAATGCATACCATTTTGTTAGGTTAATTCATTTAAAAAAATATTCTACTTGTAAAATACATCAATTATAGAATCCAAAATTTAGATAACGTTTCAAAAAGAATTTTACTGTTGAGAAGATTTTTTAAAAACTTTGTTTTTTTTTCCTTCTTTTTACTTCTCTTTCTCAAGTAGTAGACATTTTATCATTAGTACTATTGTAAATCACTGAAGAGTTCTTAGACTCTAATATCGAGTCAAACTCTAATGAGTTCATAATATCAGAATAAAAAAAATCAATTATTTCAAATAAATATCCCAACACCCTCATGATTTAATATTTACACCAGCCCCTAAACCAACATAACAACAACTCTTTTCAATTTTATTAAAAACAAGACAGAGTAAAACATGCTGTAAATTTTAAGGAGTTTTAAACATTAAATAAAATCAGTAGCATAAAATTATTGTTATTCTATAAATCAACAAAAATTCATCTCAATTTAATTTCTTTAAAATAATCAAGAGTAACTCAAACAAAAGTTATTTTCATCATATAAAATAAGTAAACTTTAACTCCTTCAAAATGTCATTTTTAAGAAATTCTAAGTTCTACAAACCTCTAATATTCAAGAATTACTATTGCTAATAATATGAATTTCATACTAACTAAATCATGACGAACATTCTAAATTGTTTTCCAAACTAATATCAAAACTCTACTCATCTAGATACAACCATCCATACTTTCAAGTGATTTAAAGTTAACATTCACGGTTTAAAATCGATTTTTTTCTTAACAAAAGCCAACATAAAATAAAAATAAGAATTTTTTTTGGGTCAAAATTTAAACTTTAAACGTAAGAGACATATTTCCTATCTAACTCAAAGTTTAGAACAAAACATTTTTTTTTCTCTAAATTGAGTTTCAACAAAATAATAATAATCTGTACCTAGTAAAAGTCAATACTTAAAATTTTTAAACATATAATTCATACGAAAATCAATGTTTCAATCAATTAGTTATTAGATCAAACACTTTAAATAGATACATATCAAAACTAAATATTTTAAATTGATTAAGGGTGAAATATACAGTTGGTCAATCAAAATTATTATTTCCAACTATTCATATAAAACAAGAGTGCAAAAATCAAAGTTAGGTAGGCAAGCAATAAACAACAAGTAACTAACATAATCTTGT
The DNA here is from genome assembly GCF_000331145.2 of Cicer arietinum. Taxonomy (NCBI): domain Eukaryota; kingdom Viridiplantae; phylum Streptophyta; class Magnoliopsida; order Fabales; family Fabaceae; genus Cicer; species Cicer arietinum. The sequence continues at coordinate 16,455,916 of NC_021162.2, read as the reverse complement.
CAACAATTAAAATTAACTCAAATCTTAACAAGTAATTTTATGGTTTATTTACTCACTTAAGTAGGAATTTAGGATCCATAACACAATCAGAGTAAGCAATTATTAAATAGTTAATTAGTAATCTCGAAAATATGAATAATAATACAAAAGTATATAACCATTAACACAATTATATAACGGGAAAACCATCATAGTGAAAATAATTATTACACAAGAAAACACAATTGACACGACTGACATTCGTAACACAGAATCGACATTCAACCCACTTGGCCTGATTGGACAGACCTGCTCTGATACCACTAATGTGACACCCTAAACCCCAAAATAAAATTTATAATAATATATACTAAATTATTGGAAGAAAACATGTAGCGGATAAAGAAAATCTGTTAAAGAGAATAAAAACTTTAATATCTATTTTAGGATATCACGTTTCTCAAAATACACATGTAACAATTCAACTTTGTTCCTCAATTAAAATAGTACAATATCAATGAACTTGATTTAACTAGAATTTCTCGATTTAATTCCCAAGACTTACTTGTACTAAGTTTTCATATAAAAAGTCATTTCTAATAACATAAGCAAAATACACATTACAACTCTTAATTCCCAGTATCACCTATCAGAGCGGGGTTTCTCCCAAACTTGATCTTCGAGACTCATTAACCTGTAATAACTGCGATTTCGTAAACGAAGGGCCAAGCCAGTCAAACACAAACAACAAATGAAGTGAGTTTTGAAATCATGGTGATAGTATAATATAAATAAGAGGAACACACAATTAATCATCAATAAACTGTATCATTACACAAACATTCTTCAAGGAAAAACATCACATTATATAGTCAAAAATCAAAGAAAATCAATACACTTCACTGTAACTTCAAATCATCGCATAAGTTATTATCACACATAATACATATTAATCACAACAAAACAATCACAAGAAAACGCAATGTTATGCATGAGCTTTAGACCCTACTTCACAATGTGGTACCATTCTAACTCTGAAGTACTTGGTTATGAGGCTTGATACTATGCTACCATCTTGGTGGAGGGACAATTCAAATTGGCCCTGTCCTCCTAGATCCTCTCAACTCAACCAGAGACACATATACGTGACAGTCGAGGTAAAAGTGTGTTGCATGACAGCTCCCAACATTTGGAGTGCTACCTCCAAGTCACCTAGGAATTCGCCACCCGAATACCTCCAAGGTCTAACAGTCTTGCCTTAAGGCTCAACAATAGACCGCCACAATCAGACTCATTCAGTTGTACTTCCCCGAAATCACTAGGATTGTCAAGCCTTACCTATATGATGACAAAATAATATCCACTTCACAAAATATCAATATTTATTTTCTCCCCTCGTTATCTTAGACTACTACATTAAGAGAATCATCTTTATAAATCGTCACTATTTCATCAATTATGGGGTACTTCGATATTCTCATCACAATTTTATAACATCATTAATCATACATAATCATAATCATCATATAAACTCATCACAATTTTATAACATCACTAATCATACATAATCAAAAATCATCATTATTATCCCACATACTTTTATCATACCATGCATCCATATTTTACTATCATATCCCATCATTTCAGTCTAATCAAACATATGCATCAAATTCATTTTAAATCAAATATCACAATAATATCAAATATCACGCATTTAACGAAATTAAATCAATCAACACCTTATAAATATCTCTATTCCACATTTTTAATCTCTCAATTTCCATATTTTCACATTAATCAATTTATCACTCAAAGGGCTATTGTCGTACGTAGCGAGCCCCAGATGAATAATTGGGAAATACGGTTTTCTCGTTCGTCTCACATTATATTATACTCATGAATTCAAACGCTCTCTCACCGGTTACTTTATTTTGATGCTTTCTCAAACACAGAAATCAATGAAAATTTTCAACAGCAACTGCAGATCGACAACGTCCAGCGAGCGAGTCCGAAAAAACGACGAGTTCACCAAGATCATTGAGACATGATTGATAAATTATGCGGAGCATAAAAATAAATGATAAATAATTAATAATAATTTTAGGAACAAAACTGGAGTCAAAATGATGAGAAAAAATTGCAGAAAAAGTCTCACCGACTCGTCGGAGCGCCGGAAGGGTCCATCGTGAACTTCACCGAAAAATACAATTGAGTAGTGCTTCCTGAAGGTTTCAACGAGAGGAATCCAAAAATGAGACCAGTTTTTTGAGATGACAAATGTGGTGATCTGTATCAGCCAAAAACAGCTCGCCCAAGGAAAGAAATGCATCTGTTTCTGATTAAACAGGGTCACGATCGATAAAATTGATGCCAAAAATGGATTCAGTGGCCGATTTTGTGTGGGATAGAGATTGGGATCGCTTGAAAATAGCAAGGAATTGATGGGACAAATTTGAGAGGAAGACGGTGTTGATGTGTGTTCTTTGCGGTTGTTGTGTTATGTTTATTTTTTGTCCTTTTTGTTTTTAATTGTAGATTGAGGGGTGTAGAGGGCAGATGTAGAAGTGCAGGAGTAAAACAGTCTGTAAGTCCCAACACAGAGGAATCCAGTCTGAGGCAGAAATGAGGGTGTAATCAACAATTCGCAAGTGTAGAAAAGAAAAGCCCAAACAGCCCAATTTAACGTGAAGATGTAGAAAATAGGGGTGTAAAAATAGTCGTCTAATCCAAAAATTCATTTTCTAGTATTTCTAAAAGTCCTTAGTAAATAATTTATTTTACTCATCCACGCTAAAAACGTTTTCTCCAAAACACTCATTTTAACATAATATTATATTTCTTTAATATAGATAAATCTAATTTTAACCAAAACTCTCATATTCAAAATAATAACTATAAGTATTACTATAAATTTTTTCAAAATAATCACATAAAAATACATCTCATCATACCATACTAATTGCATTAAAATAAAGAAACTCAATAGCAATATTACTAATACTTCAAAATAATTATTTGTAAAATAAATAATTGAAATAGGATATATTTATAAAAAAATTAAATATAATTATGTGCATACTTAACATTAGTCAAACATACGAGCAAATATCGCATTAACTATGAACACACATATACACGTAGAATCATCTAATATCTTATACTTTAAAATATGTACACTAAAATACTATTATTTATAGAAAATTATATAAAGTATATAAAATAATAAAATAAAATATTTATTATTTATATCACTTATTTAGTAAAATATATACAAAATTAGCGTATCATAGAAAGCTCCCATATAACGAAAGTTAGACACAAGATTTATCCACATATATTCTAAAATAGTTTTAAAACCAAATTAATTATCTAAAATCCTATTTCATTAAAAAAATATTTATTATAAAATTTAGGGTGTTACATGTGATGACTCTTCATCATATGTAGATTTTCCCACTATTTTAGTCTTATTTATCCTCAATCATTAGTTAAATTAAGGATTTATTTGATATATTTTGTTGATTTTTGTTCTTTGAGTTAATGAAATGTTTTGTGTTTTATTTCAATGATTAAGTAGGAATTTTTCGTAATCTTACATTGCGTTGTGTTTTGGTGCAGTGTTGAATTTTGGTGAGAAATCAACATGATATATGTAGAGTATTTCAGCCATATATGGAGTTGTAGATGTCCAATTGGAGTCCAACCAAGTGCAAATGAAAGCTACGATCCATAGCTATACCTTTCATGAAGACACCAGAACCCAATTCATACTCGAAAAAGGAGAAAAATGTAATATACACTGGACATTTCATTATGAAAATATTTATTATAAAATTTGGGATGTTACATAAGTAAAGGGACCAATGAGTTTGACTCATGTGTGAACCCTAATTGTTAATAAAATAAAACAAACAAAAAAGAGAAGGGAGTTCGAAGGGCAGCCGTAAAACCAAAGGGAAAACACAACAATAACCTATTGTTTGACATCGATGATCGATAGCTGTCCATAAAACTTTCTCAGTTCAAGTTTGCAAAATCGTTTTCAAAATCGCATTTGTTACAAGTTAATGAATCTTGAAGTTCAAGTTTGGGAAGAACCATGCTCTGATAGGTGATATCGGGAATAAGGGTTTAAAATTGTATTTTACTTATTTAATTTGAAATGAATTTTTGTAGGAAAATCTTAGAAGTACTAGTAAGTTTTTAAATTAAATCAAGTAATAATACTTAAATCAAGCTTATTGAGATTACACTATTTTAATGGAGAAAATAAGTTTAAAGTGTTCATTTTGATTTTTGAGAAACGTGGTATCCTAAGTTAAAAATAAAAGTTTTTAATTTCTTGGTAACATATTTTTATTTATCCGCTGCAAATTTTATAGGAATATGATATAATTTATTATATATATTATTTTGGGGTTTAGGGTGTCACATTAGTGGTATCAGAGTAGGTCTGTCCAATCAGGCCGAGTGGGTTGAGTGTCTATTCAATGTGAGTCAAATGTCAGTCGTGTCATTTGTGTTTTCTTGTGTATTAATTATTTTCACTATCATGTTTTTTTTTCTCTCGTTATATTATTGTGTTATGTGATGTATTCTTTTGTATAATTGTACATATTTTTGTGTTGTGTTGTGGATTCTAAGTTCCTATTTAAGTGATTAAATATAATAGAAAATTATTTTTTAAAATTTAAGTTAATTTGAATTGTTGACATGATTGAGTTAATTACATTTTGATTGGATTTGTGTTTATAACTTTGATTTTTTGCTCTTTTGTTATAGTGGATAGTTAGAAATAATTTTTTCTATTGATGGGCTACTATATGTTTGAAATTATGAATTTAATCGTTGTGATACTAATTATCGATTGATAGACCTTGTCTTTAAGGTCATTACATGATTATTAAAGTTTTGATCTTGCTAATGAAGTCAATTTATAAAGTTAGAAGTGATTTTGAAATATTAGGAAATTCATATTAATAATAATAATAATAATTCTTGAATATTAGAGGTGGTAGAACTTAGAAGTTAAAAAAAAAATTACGGGAAGGAGTTAGAGTTGACTTATTTTGTAAAATAAAAAGTAACTTTTGTTTGAATTACTCTTGATTATTTAAAAAAACAAATTAAATTGAGTTGAATTTTTATTGTTTATAAAGTAACTATAATTCTATACTATAGATTTTATTTACTACTTAAAATAGCTGAAAATTTACACCATATTTTACTATGTGCAATTTTTAAGAAAATCAAAAAGATTTGTTGTTATGTTGGTTTAGAGTGGTTGATGTGAATATTGAATAGCGAGTGTGTTGGGATATTTCCTTTGGAATGATTGATTGATTGATTCTGATATTATGAACTCATTAGAGTTTAACTTGATATTAGTGTTTTAGATTTTAAGAACTCAGTAGTGATTTATAATGGTACAAAAAAATGGGGAGTCACATGATAAAATGTCTACTAATTGAGAAAGAGAAGGAAAATAAAAAAAAAAACAGGGGGTTAAAAAAATTGATTTTAAAGCGTGGATTTTAATTTTAAATCACTTGAAAGTATTGGTGGTTGTATCTAAAAGATTAATGTTTTTATATTGCTTTTGAAATAAATTTTGGACAATATTCATCATGATTTTGAAATATTATAAAATTCATATTATTAGCAATAGTAACTCTTGAACATTCAAGGTTGGTTGAAATTTGATAGTTAGACTTTTAGAAACAAATAATTGTGAAGGGATTAAATTTGATTTATTTTATATAAGGAAATATTTTATGTTTGAATTATTGTTGACTTATTTTAGAGAATTAGATTGTGTTGGAGCTGTGTTGATTCTTAACATAATAATAAAAAATATATATTTATGATGATTTTATTTAAAATTTAGATTAGTCACACAAGAGAAAAATAATTTACGCCAAGTTTTACTATGTGCAGTTGTTTTTAAAAAAATAATAATAATAATAATCTAGAAGATTTGTTGTAAAAATAGTTTTTAGAAATCAGGAAAAAAATATAACTATTTTAGAAGTCTTGGTGAATTAGAAAATTTTGTATCTAATTTTATATACATGATTTGATTTGATTTCAAAATATAGGTTGAAAAAAAAATTTATTTTAAGAGTGCTTAAATATCTTGAAAGGTATTTTGGTGGTTAAGATATTAGTGAAATTTTAGTAATCTTATGGATTTAAAAAGTAGTTAAAAAAAATCGTAATATTTATTAAGAAGTAATCCAAGGAAAAGTTTGAAATTATGAAGCAATATTATTTTATGGTATTAAAAGATTAGTGATCCTTTTAAAGTAATTTAAGTGTTTGAAATCAAATGTTAGAGTATTGATTAACCACTAAAATGATTTATGTACTACGAGATTTATTTTAGTTTTATGATTGATATATTAACTTCGAGTAAAAATAGTTGCTTGCTTTACTTGCTAATTGAAAAATCTTTGTTTCAATTTTTGTTAAATGATAAAGAGTGATTAAAAAAAGGGTAAATTATTAATTTAATTGTGATAAATTTCTTGTTGTTGGATTTCTATGAGAATATTTTACATCATGATGTCAATTATTCAATTACTTATATGCATGTATATGTGATTAGGTGAATGTGAAAGTGTTTGTGTTTCAAGCGTTCTAAGTGTTGAGAATTTGTGAATAGTTTTAGAGTAATTGAGGGTGTTTAAAAGTAAAATAATTTTATATTTATTTATTTTAATTGGTGATTCTTATTGATGCAAGTGTCCTTACTTTTGTTGTTATAACTAGTTGTAAATTACAAATAAGTTATTGTGAATGTGTAATTAAGTGAGTTTTTAACTTGAAGTAAGGAGTAGGAGTGGTGGCGCTGCCTTCGCACTTCTGAATCATGTTAAAGATACTTTTAATTACCCATGTTTGAATTTGAATGACTATAGTTATGGCTACCTTAAGTAGTTGACTACATGATTAGGAGGGACTAGCTACCTTGATGACTCATGGTCAATAAAAGAGACAACGATAACTCATTATTTTGTTAGAAGTACCTTTTAATTTTATTTTTTTAATAGTTAAAAAACATGTCAATTGCTTATATCAATTGAATGAATTTAATTATTAAATATATGTTATTGGGAAATAGTATCTCTATCATTAGTTTCTTTTTTTTCCTTTCTCCTTGATTATATACAAATTATGTTTTTATAGAGTAATTGATTGTAAATCTATTATAATATTATTAAATTTTTAGATGTGTGTAATATTTTAAAAATTATTCTCTTTGTCAGACCTAAGTTAAATTTATTGAATATTTGGCGATATGATTTAGACTTTATTTGAAAGACTAAAACTAGTAATATTTGGTTTGAAAGAAATAGTTGAAATTGACAATGTACTTGGAATGTCTTTCATTTAACAAAACTAAATGAACTACGTTATTATTGACAAAATCTATATGTATATTTTGTAAGAACAGAAGTGCGCCTAAGAGTGGGGTGAATTAGGTGTTTAGAAATTTTCTTGTTTTTAGAGATTTAATGTTTGATTTTTTTTGATTTAAGATAGTGTATGGAAAAGATAAATAGCAGAAAAATAAAGAACACAAAGATATTATCCTGGTTCCCCTTATGACCAAGGGTACATCCAGTCCTCTTGCACACCACAAGAGATTTTCTGCTATTGTTAGAATAAGTACATTTCCCACCCTAGGACATTTGTTACAAACTCCTAACAATCACCCTAATATATCACACCATTATCTTAGTTTACAAAACTTGAAGAAAGAACACCACTTTCCTCAATTTACAACACTTGAAGAAAGTACACCACTTTCCTCAATTTACAACACTTGAATGGTTTAGCAATATTGATTTTGACTTAGATCAATATGATATAACAATTGATGTACAATGATAACAATCCAATATAATTTCAAGTACACTAGAGAAATTTTCTCAATGATATGAAAATGTAAAATCTGTACTTGAAATATAAAAGCGAAACTTTGAAAAAATCAAAACATTTTAGAAAGTTTGTTCAAGGTTTGGTTGTAGGATTGATTTTTATTAAACTGATGTTATGGGGTATTTATACTCCGTAGACATCACTTTAGATCAGTGGCCTTCGTTCCTAGAGGTTTGATGAAGAAATGCAATGATCCGGAACCATTTCAGAATTGAAAAATTGCATTGTTTCCAGTTGTATTCGACTACAGCTTGTGTGTAGTCGAATACACATCCTTTTAACGTTCAATTTTATTTGAATTTTGAAGCTTGTATTCAAATACACATTCTTGTATTCGAATACATATGTTTGAAGATGTTCAATTTTAGCTACTGACTTGTCTGTATTCGACTACAACATGTTGTATTCGAATACAACATTGTATTTTGCCAAAAATATTATTTTCAAACATTATTTATATATTTTGACTTTTTGAAAATCCTTTTGATGCATATGCTAAAATGAAAGGTTCTCATGTGCATTTGAAATATACGAATATTAGATTGCATCATGTACCTTTACATTATAAAACTTCTAGCATACTTGACCATAGTTGTCTTTGATGTTTGACTTCTTTTTTGAGCTTGCAACTTGATCACTTTCCTTGGTCTTTGTCGTCATCTAAAACATGTATTTTACATATTTTATATCTAAATTAAAGTGAGTAACTCTATAATATTTTATTTCATAATTGAATGATAAGTATTATATGTGTTAATTGATTTATTTTGTCGTGTTAGTCTATCATGCTATGTTAGGTTAGTTGATTTTTACATGATGTGCTTAATTGAAGATTGAATGTCTTAAATATATTTATAGACTAAGTTTGAATCTTGAGGATGGTAAGTTAGATCTTAGTTCACTCACTCCAAATTTCGAGGACGAAATTCTTTAACAAGGGGAGAATTGTAACACTCTAAATTTTATAATAAACTATTTTATTAGTTAAGTATGATTTTAAATAATTAATTTAATGTTAAAATTATTTTAGAATATATGATGATAAATTTTCTGATTAATTTTCATTATATAGGTGATTTCTATGATGTGCTAGTTTTATAAATATAAGATTACATGATCGATATAAATAATAAATATTATATTTTACTCTTTGATCTATTTTCTTAAAAATAATAGTATTTTAGTGTAATATATATTTAAAAAAAAAAGATGTTATGCGATTTTACGTGTATATACATGTACCCAATTAATGTATTTTTTTTTTTGCGCATTTGACTGATGTTAAGTATGCACGTAGTTATATTTCAATTATTTATAACTAATTTCTATTTTTAGTTATTTTTTTATAAATAATGTCTTGAGATAGAATTGATATTGTGTTTGATTTTGTTTATTTTTATATACTTGTTATGATATTGTGATTTTATATATATTTATTATGATTTAGTAATTAATTAAAATATTGATGTTATATTTATTTATTTTATAATTTTGACTATTTTCTAATATGCTGGTATTATTATAATGTGAGTATTTTGAAAAATAAGTATAAATGTAGAGATTATTTTGAATGTGAGAGTTTCAATTATTAGTAATATGTTTTTTTTATATTGATTATTTTAATTACTCTAATTTATAAAATATTAGTAATGTTTGGAAAACTGTGTTTGAAAGATTATTAAAAAGGAGATTAAATAATTATTAATTTTGTTTTTGCAAAATAAAAATAATAATAGTAAAACTAAAACAAAAATAAAGGGACCAATGAGTTTGACTCATGTGTGAACCCTAATTGTTAATAAAATAAAACAAACAAAAAAGAGAAGGGAGTTGGAAGAGCAGCTGTAAAACCAAAGAGAAAACACAACAATAACCTATGGTTTGACACCGATGATCGATAGCTGTCCAGAAAACTTTCTCCATTTTCGCCCAAATTTGAGTATGTTATTTCATTCATTTAACTAGTCCATTAAACATGATTTTCCAGAATTTTAACAACCCCAATTTCTCTATAAAATACTCGACTTCTCCGTTGGTAGAATTCGTTATTTTGCACCGTTCTCCTTCACCGCAAGTCCGATTTGAGTAAAACCAACGCCAAAACGCCTGTGTGAAAAGTGGCTATATTATCCACTGATTGATTTTCTGATTCATGGTAATTTTCCTTTACCGAATTTCGAATTTAGTTTTTAGAGTATCTTCTCATAATTTATTTTTAACGTTTACCCATAAACTGTCGAGTTAGATCGATTGATGGACAAAGAGTCAATGAACAAAAGTTGTTTTCTCGTGGAATCCTATTTGTGTGTGAAAGCGTCGAAATAAGGTAAGGGGTGAGAGAGCGTTTGAATACATGAGTATAATATATTGTGAGATGAACGGGAAAACGGTATTTTCCAACGATTATTCCGGGGCTCGCTACGTATGGCAATAGCCCTTTGAGGGATAAATTAATTAATGTGCAAATATGGAAATTGTGAGATTAAAATATAGAATAGAAATATTTATATGGTGTTGATTAATTTAATTTATTTGAATGTGTGATATTGATATTATTGTGATATTGGGTGTTGAATTAAATTTATATATATGTGGGATTAGATGAGTTTATGTGATAACAAAACATGGATGTGTTGTGATAATTTTATGTAATGATGATAATGTACGATTAATAATTGTGACGTTATAAATTTGTGATAATGTTTGTTTGATGATAGTGATGCTATAAATTTGTGATGAGTTTATGTGATGATGATGATAGTGATGATCTAAATCGTGATGAGAATATTGAATTAACCCCATAGTTGATGAAATAATGGTTATTTCAATTTGTGTTTGAGATGACGGTTTTAATGGAGTATCATATACCAAGAGGGGAGAAAATAAATATTGTGAAATCGAGGACCGGTAGACCCTTATAGCATTATTCTCCTAAATTGATAACAGTGTTTCATGTCAGATTTATAACACTAGCCATCGTCTGGTCCAAAAATACGGATTTCGATCCGTTTTTGTCGGGTGTAACGAAAATCGCCCGAAAAGTCCGAATGAAATCGAGGACCCGGAGACCCTTATAGCATTCTTCTCCTAAATTTATAGCCGCATTTGGATTCCGCGTCAAATTTCAAACACAAGCGATCGTCTAAACCCGAAGTCCTAAACCGTAAATCCTAAAACCTAATCTCTAAATGTGATTTTCTAAAACCTAAACAAGATGCTTTAAACCCTAAATAACCTAACACACTAAACCCTAATAAAATAGCGTTGTCAAATAAATATGTAATTATTACCTTATCTTCGTTATGAATTAAAACTATAAAACAAAATTAGACATATTTATTAGACAACTTTATTTATTAGACAACTCAATTTTATTGAATGTTATTATTAACTTCATTTTGTAGTTGTACTTAATAACGAAAATAATTATAACATATAACAAAATTGAGTTGTCAAATAAATATGTAACTATAATTTTATTTGACAACTCTATTTTAGTATATGTTATTATTATCTTTGTTATGAAGTAAAACTACAAAACGAAGATAATAATAACATATAACAAAATAAAGTTGTCAAATAAAATAATAATTACATATTTATTAAACAACTCTATTTTATTAAATGTTATTATTATCTTCCATTTTTAGTTGTAATTAATAACGAAAATAAAAATAACATATAACAAAATTGAGTTGTCAAATAAATACGTAATTATTATTTTATTTGACAACTCTATTTTATTATATGTTATTATTATCTTCGATATGAAGTAAAACAATACAACCGAGATAATAATAACATATAATAAAATAGTATTGTCAAATAAAGTAATAATTACATATTTATTAGACAACTCTAATTTATTAATCGTTATTATTATCTTCATTTTGTATTTGTTTTTCATAACGAAGTAATAATTACATATTTATTAGACAACTCTAATTTATTAATCGTTATTATTATCTTCATTTTGTATTTGTTTTTCATAACGAAGTAATAATTACATATTTATTAGACAACTCTAATTTATTAATCGTTATTATTATCTTCATTTTGTATTTGTTTTTCATAACGAAGTAATAATTACATTTTTATTTGACAATTTTTTTTATTATCTATTATTATTATCTTCGTTTTGTAGTTATACTTCGCAATGAAGATAACCCTAAACACTAAACCCTCCCTTAAACCCAAAAGCCTAAACCTTAAAATGTAAATCCTAAACCTAAACCCTAGACCTTATACCCCCAACCCTAGATCCTAAAATATAAACTCTTAACCCTGAATCCAGAACCCTAAACCCGAAAAACTTGAACCCTAAACACTAATCCCTAAACGTGATTTCGGTCCAATTTTGTCTAGTGGTACAAAAATGGCGTGAAAAGTCCATATTAAATTGAGGACCGGGAAATCCTTGTAGCATTCTTCTCCTAAATTTATAACAGTGTTTCGGGTTTCGCGTCAGATTTCACACACTGGCCATCGTCTAGTTTGAAAATACTGGTTTCGGTCCTTTTATGTCGGGTGATAAAAAACTTGCACAAAAAATCCATATGAAATCGAGGACCGATAAACCCTTATAGCATTATTCTCCTAAATATATAACAATGTTTCAGATTTCGCGTCAGATTTATAACACTAGCCATCGCCTGGTCCAAAAATACGGATTTCGGTCCTTTTTTGTCGGGTGGTACGAAAATTGCCCGAAAAGTCAAAATGAAATCGAGGACCGGAGACCCTTATAGCATTCTTTTCCTAAATTTATAACTGTGTTTCGATTTCCATGTCAGATTTCAAACATTAGCAATTGTTTGGTCCAAAAATATGGATTTCGGTACATTTTTATCAGGTGGTACGAAAAACGCACGAAAAGTCAAGTTGAAATCGCGGACCCATAGACCTATAAAGAATTCCTCTCCTAAATTTATAACTGTGTTTCAAGTTCCGCGTCAGATTTCAAACACTAGTTATCATCTAGTCCAAAAATACGGATTTTGGTTCATTTTTGTCTGGTGGTACGAAAATCATACAAAAATTCCAGATAATATCGAGGACTCAATACCCTTTTAACATTCTTCTCCTAAATTTATAATTGTGTTTCGATTTCCGCTTCAGATTTCAAACACTAGACCGTAAATACAAATTTCGGTCCATTTTGGTAAGGTGATACAAAAATCCCCAAAGAATTCCAAATGAAATCTTAGACCAGGCGACCCTTGTAGCATTCGTCTCCAAAATTTATAAATGTGTTTCAGATTCCGGGTCAGATTTCCAACACTAGCCATCGTCTGGTATGAAAATAAGGATTTCGTTCCATTTTTATCGAGTTGTACGAAATTCGCCCGAAAAGCCCCGATGAAATCGAGGACCGGAAGACCATAATAGAATTCTTTCCCAAAATTTATAATTGTCTTTAAAGTTCCACGTAAGATTTCAAACACTAGCCATCGTCTGGTCCGAAAATACGAATTTTGTTCCATTTTTGTCGGATGGTACAAAAATCGCCCGAAAATTCCAGATGAAATCGAGGAGCGGGTGACCCTTATAACATTTTTCTTCTAAATTTATAACTGTGTTTTGGATTCCGCGTCAGATTTCAAACACTAGCGATTATTTGGTCAAAAAATACAGATTTCGGTCCATTATTGAGGATCGGGAGACCCTTGTAGCATTCTTCTCCTAAATTTATAATTTTTCCACGTCAGATTTCAAAACACTGGCCATCATCTGGTGTAAAAATACAGATTTTGTTCCATTTTTGTATGGTGGTACAAAAATCTTCCAAAAAGTCCAGACAAAATCGAGGAACGGGAGACCCTTATAGCATTAGTTTCCTAAATTTATAAATGTGTTTCGATTTCCATGTCAAATTTTATACATTAGCCATCGTCTTGTACTAAAATATGGATTTTGGTAAATTTTTACCGGGTGGTACGAAAATCAAATGAAAAGTCCAAATGAAATCGAGGACCGGGAGACCCTTATAAAATTCTTCTCCTAAATTTAGAATTGTGTTTCGAGTTCCGCGTTAGATTTCAAACACTAGACATCATCTGGTCCGAAAATACGGATTTCGGTCTATTTTTTTCTGGTGGTAAGAAAATCAACCGAAAAGTACAGATGAAATCGAGGAACCGATACCCTTTTAGCATTCTTGTCCTAAATTTATAACTGTGTTTCGAGTTCCGGATCAGATTTCGTACACTAGCCACCGTTTGGTCCAAAAATACATATTATGTTTGTTTTTGTTTCGGGGTACAAAAATCATCTGAAAAGTCTAGATGAAATCGAGGACCGGGAGACCCATCTTGCATTCTTCTCCTAAATTTATAAATGTATTTCTGGTTTCGCGTCAAATTTCAATCACTAGCCATCGTTTTGTTCCAAAAATATGGATTTCGTTCCATTTTTTTTTGGGTGGTACAAAAATCGTTTAAAAAGTCCAAATGAAATCGAGGACCGGGTGACCTTATAGCATTCTTCTCCTAAATTTATAATTGTGTTTCGGGTTCCGCTTCAGATTTCAAACACTAGCAATCATCTTGTCAAAAAATACGGATTTCGGTCTATTTTTGTTCGGTCGTACAAAAATCTTTAGAATAGTCCAAATGAAATCGACGACCAAGTGACCCTTATAGCATTCTACTCCTAAATTTATATCTTTGTTTCGGATTCCGCGTCAGATTTCAAACACTAGCCATCGTCTTGTTCGAAAATACGGATTTCGGTCCATTTTTATCGTGTGGTACGAAAATCACCCAAAAAGTCCAGATGAAATCGAGGACCCGAAGACCCTTTTAGCATTCTACTTCTAAATTTATAATTTTGTTTCGAGTTCCACATTCATTTCAAACACTAGCCATCTTCTGTTTCAAAAATATGGATTTTAGTCAATTTTGGTCCGGTGGTACGAAAATCGCCCGAAAAGACCAGATGAAATCGAGGACCGGAAGACCCTAGTATAATTCTTCTTCTAAATTTATAACTATTTTTTGGATTCCGCGTCAGATTTCCAGCTCTAGCCATCGTATATTCCAAAAATACGGATTTCATTCCTGTTTTGTCGGGTGGTACGAAAATTGCCCAAAGAGCCCTGATGCATGAGTAAAAGAGGTTTTAAGGCCCAACACAGGGGAGTCTAGTATGTGTGTGATGCAGGAATGAAGGTGTAATGAGCACTTCACAAGTGTAGGAAAGAAAAAGTCCAACCAGTAATAGCCCAAATTAATATGCTGAAGTAGAAAATAGGGGTGTAAACAGTCGTCTGGTAAAAATTCATTTTTTTTTTGTATTTCTAAAAGCCTTAATAAATAAATAGTATATTTTACTTTTCTAGAAAATTTTCTTCAAAATACTCATTTTAACATAATATTATCTATCCTTAACATAGATAAATATAATTTTAACCAAAACACTCATTCAAATAATAACTATGATTATTACTATAACATCTTTCAAAATAATCACATAAAAATACATCATCTTTATAGAATAGTCGAAATGATAAAATAAATAAATATAACATCAAGAATTTATATTACTTACTAATTAAAAATAAATTTGTGCAACTATATATAAATAAAGAAAATCAATATTAAAATTACTAATATATCAAGATAATTATTTGTAAAATAAATAATTAAAATAACATAAATTTATAAATAATTAAATATAATTATGTGTACACTTAACATCAGTCAAACATACAAGAAAATATCACATTAACTGCAAAGCGCGTACACATGTAGAGTCGCCTAAAATCTTATTCTTTAAAATATCTACACTAAAATACTAGTATTTATAGAAAAATATATAAAATAATAAAATATAATATTTATTATTTATATCACTTATTTAGTGAAATATATACAAAATTAGGATATCATAGAAAGCTCCCATATAACAAATGTTAGTCACAAGATTTATCCACATATATTCTAAAATTTCGTACCACTCGACAAAAAATTGACTGAAATCCATATTTTTGGAACAGAAGATGGCTAGTGTTTGAAATCGAATGTGGAACCCAAAACACAGTTATAATTTAGTAAGAGAATGCTATAAGGGTCTCCTGGTCCTCGATTTCATCTGGACTTTTCGTTCGATTTTCGTACCAACCAACAAAAATGGACTGAAATCCGTCGTTTCAGATCAAACGACGGCTAGTGTTTGAAATATGACACGAAACCCATAACACAATAAAAATTTATGAGAAGAATGCTATAAAGGTCTCCCGGTCCTCAATTTCATCTAAACATTTCAAGCGATTTTTGTACCACCCGACAAAAATGGACCGAAATCAGTATTTTTGGACCAATCGATGGCTAGTGTTGGAAATCTGACACGAAACCCGCAACACAGTTATACATTTTAGAGAAGAATGCCACAAGGCTCTCCCTGTCCTCGATTTCATATGGACTTTTCAGGCGATTTTTTTACCACCAGACTAAATTTGACTGAAATCACGTTTAGGGATTAGGTTTTAGAGTTTAGGGTTCAAGGTTTAGGGTTTAGGGTTCTGGATTCAAGGTTAAGAGTTTATGGTTTAGGGTTTAGGGTTCAGGGTTTAAGGTTTAGGGTTTAGGTTTGGGGTTTAGGTTTAGGATTTACGGTTTTGGGTTTAGGGTTTAGGGTTCTGGGTTAAGGTTCAGGTTTAGTGTTTAGGGTTCTGGATTCAGGGTTAAGAGTTTATTGTTTATGTTTCAGGGTTTAAGGTTTAGGGTTTAGGTTTAGGTTTTACTGTTTAGGGTTTTGGGTTTAAGGTTCGGGGTTTATTGTTATCTTCATGGCGAAGTATAATTACAAAAAAAAAAAATAATAATAACATATAATAATAAAAAGTTGTTAAATAAACATGTAATTATTATTTTATTTGAAAATAATATTTTATTATATATTATTATTATCTTTATTATAAAAAACAAATACAAAACAAAGATAATAATAACATATAATAAAAAAGTTGTCAAATAAAAATATAATTATAACTTTTTTTGAAAATAATAATAACATATAATACGAAGATAATGATAATATATAATAAAATAGAGTTGTCAAATAAATATGTAATTGATAATAATAATAATAACATATAATAAATAGTGTTGTCAAATAAAGTAATAATTACATATTTATTGGGCAACAAAATTTTGTTATATGTTATTATTATTTTCTTTATTTAGTACAACTACAAAATGAAGATAATAATAACATTTAATAAAATAGAGTTGTCAAATAAATATATAATTATTACTTTATTTGACAACTCTATTTTATTATATGTTATTAGTATCTTCGTTATGAAGTACTGTGACACCCTAAACCCCATAAAAATTTATTTTTATTTTCTTATTTTCTAAACAATGAAATTATTTCGAAACAACTAAATAAATATAAACTTTCAAACATTTATTTTTTTAAGGTAAAAAGTATCACATGATCACAAACACGTCGAATAAATTCAAAGGTTCCATCAAACTTAACAACATGAAATCACAATATCAGACAACAAAATCTTTTTTGAAGTACACATACTTATGTGTTAAATTAAGTGCAAATGTAGTCCCAACCCGATGTCACTATCAGAGCGGGAATTCCCAAAATAAAAATGCTCAAAATAACAGCAACACAATGCATAATAATAAGGGTCTCCAAGACATGATGGCTTCTGCCTCTCCGATGGTGCTAGTCATCACCTGCAACTTACAACTCGTGTGCGTCCATCGCAAACGCCAAACACAAACAATGAGGGGTGAGTATCAAAATTATGTAACAGTATAAAATCCACGAGGAGAACACGCAAGAAATCAAATTATCACAACCTCAAAAATAGTCAAGTGTATAATATCAACGGTTCATCAAATTCATTCACAATAAGACAATCACAATGATGAAATGCTATGCATGTCCTATACTCTATACTTCATCATTTGGTACCATTCTACACTAAAGTATTTGGTTAGGAGGCGTGATACTATGCCACTACAAGAGTGGACGGACAATTCATGAATGGCCAAGTCCTCATAGATCCCCTCAACTCAACCCGAGACACATATACGCGACGGTCGGGGTACTCTTGTGTTGCATGGTAGCTCCCGGCCTTAGGGAATAACCCATTAATCCACTTAAGAATTCCCCACAAGAGGTACCCCCCAAGGTCTATCAGTCCTACCTTATAGTTCGACTGTAGCCCTCCACGATCAGGCTCATTCAGTTGTACTTCCCTAAAACACTAGGTTTGTCAAACCCTCCCTATATGATGACAAAATAGTTCTAACTCCGAAATCACAACTCAACAAATTTCAGTTTGACTTCACAACATTCCTCATTATATATATACATCAGTCAATCACAATTAAATCCAATATTTTGGTTTGCACTACTCACAATGCATCAATCAGAAATAAAAGGTCAAACATGTGGCATATTCAAGTGATATCACAATTTCATTCAAGTAACAAGAATACTCCAGTACATATCATTCACATAGTAGCAATCAACATAATATTCATAAAATCAAACGACATACAATCTTGATATAAATAAATTCACGGCAATTCTATAGGTTGCTAAATTATATTTTAATCCTCACTATTACCATTCACATTTTATTAATGAATTATTATTACTCAATAAGGCTCAACCGTACGTAGTAAGCCCCGAATGAACATCTGGGAATTTTAGTATTCCCGTTCATCTCACGTTATTTTATACTCATAAAATCGAACCTCATCTCACCCATTACCTCGACTGAAGATTCCGTCCAATGAATCTGATTTGCTAACGAGTCGTTTCTTTGTCGGTCGTCGTCTCTGATAGTCCGTGATGGAATTATAGCCACACATCACCAAATACAAATAAATTACTTACTGTGAATAAATGAATAAATAAATAAATAAAGAAATAAATAAAGAAATAAATAAATAAATAACAAAATAAATAATAAATAAATAAATGAATAAATAAATAATAACATAAGTAATAAATAAATAAATAAGTAAATGAATAAATAAATAATAACATAAGTAATAAATAAATAAATAAGTAAATGAATAAAAAATAATAAATATATAAATAATAAATATATAAATAAGTAAATGAATAAATATATAATAAAATAAATAATAAATAAATAAGTAAATAAATAAATAAATAAATAAATAAATAATAAAATAAATAATAGATAAATAAATAAGTAAATGAATAAATAAATAATAAAATAAGCAATAAATAAATAAATAAGTAAATGAATAAATAAATAATAAAATAATAAATAAGTAAATGAATAAATAAATAATAAATAAGTAAATAAATAAATAAATAAGTAAATAAATAAATGAATAAAAAAATAAAAAAATAAAAAAATAAAAAAATAAATAAGTAACTGAATAAATAAATAAATAATAAAATAAATAATAAATAATAAATAAATAGATAAGTAAATGAATAAATAAATAATAAAATAAATAATAAATAAATAAATAAGTAAATAAATAAATAATTTTCTAAATAGGAAATAGTATGTTAAATTCCAATAAGTTAGTTTAGCACTGCTCAAGACTCGAGTCAAATGTTACTAAACATCATGCATCATTCTTTGCAATACAAACTTTTATGGATTTAAAATTTTAGCCTTCCATTATAACAATGTTGATGAAAATCAAAAAAATATTATAGTTGATTAACTACTCATCTTCAAGGCTTAGAGCTAACAAGATAAATACCTGCATATTCAGGCACCAATAGACAGAAAACACAATAATTTCCGTGCATACCTGGTTGTGGTTTGGAAATGGTACTGGAATTGGAAATTGAAATTGGAATTGCAAATTGGGATCTGATCCATAATGGAAGGCGGCTCTGCTAATCTCTGATTTCTTAGCCATATATATATAGTACATAGTAACCTAGGTTACTATTATTATTATTATTATTATTATTATTATTATTATTATTAT
>NC_021162.2:16427362-16435036 GCF_000331145.2 Cicer arietinum | reverse complement strand
GCTATAAGGGTCTTCGGGTCCTGGATATCATTTGGAATTTTCGAGCGATTTACGTACCACCTGATAAAAATGGACCGAAATCCATATTTTCGGAGCAGACGATGGCTAGTGTTGGAAATCTGAAGTGGAACCCAAACAATGTTATAAATTTAGGAAAAGAATGCTATAAGGGTCTCTCGGGCTTCGATTTCATCTGGACTTTTCGGATGATTTTGGTATCACTACACAAAAATGGACCGAAATGCGTATTTTCGGACCAGATGATGGCTTGAGTTTGAAATCTGACGCGGAACCCGAAACATAGTTATATATTTATGAGAAAAATGCTATAAGGGTCTCTGGGTCCTCGATTTCATCTGCACTTTTCGGGCGATTTTTGTACCACCCGACAAAAATGGAACGAAATTAGTATTTTCGGATCAGACGATGCATAGTGTTTGAAATCTGATGTGGAATCCGAAACACAATTATATATTTAAAAGAAGAATGCTACAAGGGTCTCCCGATCCTAGATTTCATCTGGACTTTCCGGGCGATTTTCGTACCACCAGACAATAAAGGACCGAAATTCATATTTTCCGACTAAACGATACCTACTGTATGAAATCGGCCGCGAAACCCAACACAGTTATAAATTTAGGAGAATAATGCTATAAGGGTCTCCCAGTCCTCGATTTCATCTTGATTTTTCGGGCGATTTTTGGACCACCAAACAAAAAGTGACCGAAAACTGTATTTCCAGAACAGACGATGGATAGTGTTTAAAATCTTATGTGGTACCCGAATCACAGTCATAAATTTAGGAGAAGAATGATATTCGGGTCTCTCGGTCCTCGATTTCATCTGGACTTTTAGGGTGATTTTCGTGCTACCTGACAAAAATGGACCGACAATCCATATTTTCGGGCCAGACGATGGCTAGTGTTTAAAATCTGATGCAGAACCCGAAACAAAATCATAAATTTAGGAGAAGAATGCTATAAGGGTCTCACGGTCCTTGATTTCATCTTGGACTTTTTAAGGGATTTTTGTACCACCCTTCAAAAATGGAACGAAATCCATATTTTCGTACCAGAGAATGCCTAGTGTTTGAAATCTGACGCGGAATCTGAAACACAATTTTAAATGTAGGAGAAGAAAGTTACAGGGCTCTCCCAGTCCTTGATTTAATCTTGTCTTTTCGGGGGATTTTCGTATATCCCGACAAAAATTAACTGAAATCCATATTTTTGGACCAAACGATTGCATGTTTTTGAAATCTGAAGTGGAATCTGAAACACAGTTATAAATTTCCGAGAAGAATGCTATAAGGGTCTCCATGCCCTTGATTTCATTTGGACTTATCGGGACCACCTGACAAAAATGGACTTAAATTCGTATTATTGGACTACCCTACAAAAATGGACTTATCGGGACCACCTGACGCGAAACCCGAATCGCAATGATAAATTTACGAGAAGAATGCTATAAAGGTCTCCCGGTCCTTGATTCCATTTGGAATTTTTAAGCGATTTTTATACCACCCTACAAAAATGAAACGAAATTGTATTTTCAGACTAGGCGATGGCTAGTGTTTGAAATCTGACACGAAACCCAAAACACAATTATAAATTTATTAGAAGAATGCTCTCAGGATCTCCTAGTCCTTGATTTCATCTAGACTTTTCGGGCGATTTTTTACCACCCGACGAAAACGGACCGAAATTTGTATTTTCGGACCAGATCATGGCTAATGTTTGAAATCTGATGCGGTACCCGAAACATAACTATAAATTTAGGAGAAGAATGCTATAATGGTATCTCGATCCTCGATTACATCTGAACTTTTAGTGCAGTTTTCATACCTCTCAACAAAAATGGACCGAAATCCGTATTTTCGGACCAAATGATGACTAGTGTTTGAAATCTGATGCGGAACCCGAAACACAGTTATACATTTAAGAGAAGAACGCTATAAGGGTCTCTCGGTTCTCGATTTCATCTGGACTTTTCAGGCGATTTTCCAACCAACCGACAATAATGGACCATAATTGGTATTTTCGAACCAGATGATGGCTAGTCCAAAAATACTGATTTCGGTTCATTTTTTTCTGGTCCAAAAATACAGATTCCGGTTACTTTTCGTACCTTCTGAAAAAATAGACCGAAATCCATATTTTCGGACCAGACGATTGCTAGTGTTTGAAATCTGAAGTGAAAGCCGAAACAGAGTTATAAATTTAGGAGAAAAATGCTACAAGGGTCTCCCGATCCTCGATTTCATTTGGACTATTCGGGTGATTTTCGAATCACCACACAATAATGGACCGAAAACCGTATTTTATGACTAGACGATGCCAAGTGTTTGAAATCTGACATCGAACCCGAAACAAAGTTATCAATTTAGGAGAAGAACGTTATAAGGGTCTCTCGGTCCTCTATTTCATCTAGACTTTTCTTAAGATTTTCGTTCCACTCCACAAAAATGGCTCGAAATCCATGTTTTCGGACCAGATGATGGCTAGTGTTCGAAATCTGACGTGGAACCCGAAACACAATTATAAATTGATGAGAAATATGCTATAAGGGTATCTGGGTCCTCGATTTCATCTAGACTTTTTGGGCGATTTTAGTACCACCAGACAAAAATGGAACAAAATAAGTATTTTCATATCAGACGATGCCTAGTTTTTGAAATATGACATGGAATCCGAAAACACAATTAAAAATTTAGGAGAAGAAAGCTACAAGGGTCTCCCAATCCTCGATTTCATTTGGAATTTTCGAGCGATTTTTGTACCACCGGACAATAATGGACCGAAATTTTTATTTTTTGACTAAAAGATACATAGAGTTTGAAATGTAACGCAGAACCTGAATCACAATTATAAATTTAGGAGAAGAAAGATATAAGGATCTCTCGGTACTCGATTTCATCTAGACTTTTCGGACGATTTTCGTAGCAACCAACAAAAATGGACCGTAATTAGTATTTTCGGACCAAAATGATGGCTAGTGTTTGAAATCAATCGCAGAACCCGAAACACAACTATAAAGTTAGGAAAAGAATGTTCTAAGGTTCTTCGGGTCGTCGATTTCATTTGGACTTTTCGGACGATTTTCGTACCACCTGACAAAAATGGACCAAAATTCTTATTTTCGGACCAGACGATGGCTAGTGTTTGAAATCTGACCCAGAACCTGAAACACAATTATAAATTTAGGAGAAGAATGCTAAAATGGTCTCTCGATCCTCAATTTCATCTGGTCTTTTGGTGCGATTTTCATACCAGTTTACAAAAATGGACTGAAATCCGTATTTTCGAACCAAACGATGGCTAGTGTTTGAAATCTGACGCAGAACCTGAAATACAGTTATATATTTAGGAGAAGAATGCTATAAGGGTCTCCCGAAGCACGAAAATTGCCCTAAAAGTCTAGATGATATCGAGGACCGTGAGAGCCTTATAGAATTCTTCTCCGAACTTTATAATGGTTTTTCTAGTTTCGCATCAGATTTCAAGCACTACGCATCGTCTAATATGAAAATACAGATTTCGGTTCATTTTTGTCGAGTGGTTCAAAAATCGCCATAAATGTCTAGAGGAAATCGAGGACCGGGAGACCCTTATAGCATTCTTCTCCTAAATTTATAACTGTGTTTCGGGTTCCTTGCAGATTTCAAACACTAGCCATCGTTTGGTCCGAATATACAGATTTCGGTCCATTTTAATCAAGTTGTACGAAAATTGCCCTAAAAATCCAAAAGAAATCGAGGACCCGGAGACCCTTTTCAGGTTCCTGGTCAGATTTCAAACACTAGCCATCATTTGGTCTAAAAATACTGATTACGGTCCGTTTTTGTCGGTTGGTATGAAAATCGCCAGAAAAATCCAGATGAAATCGAGGACCGGGAGACCCTTGTGGCATTCTTCTCCAAAATTATAACAGTGTTTCGGGTTCTGCATCATATTTCAAACACTAGCCATCGTATGGTCCAAAAATATGGATTTCACTCTGTTTTTGTCGGTTGGTATGAAAATCGCATAAAAAAATCCTGATGAAATCGAGGACCAAGAGACCATTATAGCACTATTCTCCTAAATTTATAATTGTGTGTCGAGTTCCGCATTAAACTTCAAACATAAGCCATCATCTAGTCATAAAATACGAATTTCGTTCCTTTTTGGTTAGATGGTACGAATATCGTCCGAAAAGTCCAAATGAAATGGAGGACCCGGAGACCCTTATAGCATTTTTTTCCTAACTTTATAATTGTGTTTCAGGTTCTGCGTCGGATTTCAAACACTAGCCATTGTCTGGTCGTAAAATATTGATTACAGTCCATTTTTTTCGGTTGCTAGGAAAATCTCCCGAAAAGTCCAAATGAAACCGAGGACTGAGAAACCCTTATAACTTTCTTCTCCTAAATTTATAACTGTGTTTCGGGTTCTGCACCATATTTTCATAAAATCTGTAACTGAAAATTCTTTTACACTCCTAAATTTGTGACATGACTCATTCTTTTACTCTCCTTTATGGCAAGATTTTATGAAAATTCATGGTGTTTTCTTGGCATAATGTGCACTAACTCATTTTAAACACATTCATAAATTTAGGAGAAGAATGCTATAAGGGTCTCTCGGTCCTCGATTTCGTCTGGAATTTACGGGCGATTTTCGTACCACCCAACAAAAATGGACCGAAATCCATATTTTCGGACCTTATGATGGCTAGTGTATTAAATCAGAAGCGGAACCAAAAACACAATTACAAATTTAGGAGAAGAAAGATATAAGGATCTCTCGGTACTCGATTTCATCTAGACTTTTCGGACGATTTTCGTAGCAACCAACAAAAATGGACCGTAATTAGTATTTTCGGACCAAAATGATGGCTAGTGTTTGAAATCAATCGCAGAACCTGAAACACAATTATAAAGTTAGGAAAAGAATGCTTTAAGGTTCTTCGGGTCCTCGATTTCATTTGGACTTTTCGGACGATTTTCGTACCACCTGACAAAAATGGACCAAAATTCTTATTTTCGGACCAGACGATGGCTAGTGTTTGAAATCTGACCCAGAACCTGAAACACAATTATAAATTTCGGAAAAGAATACTATAATGGTCTCTCGATCCTCAATTTCATCTGGACTTTTGGTGCGATTCTCATACCAGTTTACAAAAATGGACTGAAATCCGTATTTTCGAACCAAACGATGGCTAGTGTTTGAAATCTGACGCAGAACCTGAAATACAGTTATATATTTAGGAGAAGAATGCTATAAGGGTCTCCCGAAGCACGAAAATTGCCCTAAAAGTCTAGATGAAATCGAGGACCGTGAGAGCCTTATAGAATTCTTCTCCGAACTTTATAATGGTTTTTCTAGTTTCGTGTCAGATTTTAAACACTTCGCATCGTCTAATATGAAAATACAGATTTCAGTTCATTTTTGTCGGGTGGTTCGAAAATCGCCATAAATGTCTTGAGGAAATCGAGGACCGGGAGACCCTTATAGCATTCTTCTCCTAAATTTATAACTGTGTTTCGGGTTCCTTGCATATTTCAAACACTAGCCATCGTTTGGTCCGAATATACAGATTTCGGTCCATTTTAATCAAGTTGTACGAAAATTGCCCAAAAAATCCAAAAGAAATCGAGGACTCGGAGACCCTTTTCAGGTTCCTGGTCAGATTTCAAACACTAGCCATCATTTGGTCTAAAAATACTGATTACGGTCCGTTTTTGTCGGTTGGTATGAAAATCGCCAGAAAAGTCCAGATGAAATCGAGGACCAGGAGACCCTTGTGGCATTCTTCTCCAAAATTATAACAGTGTTTCGGGTTCTGCATCATATTTCAAACACTAGCCATCGTATGGTCCAAAAATATGGATTTCACTCTGTTTTTGTCGGTTGGTATGAAAATCGCATAAAAATTCCTGATGAAATCGAGGACCAAGAGACCATTATAGCACTCTTCTCCTAAATTTATAATTGTGTGTCGAGTTCCGCATTAAATTTCAAACATAAGCCATCATCTAGTCATAAAATACGGATTTCGTTCCTTTTTGGTTAGATGGTACGAATATCGTCCGAAAAGTCCAAATGAAATGGAGGACCCGGAGACCCTTATAGCATTTTTTTCCTAACTTTATAATTGTGTTTCAGGTTCTGCGTCGGATTTCAAACACTAGCCATTGTCTGGTCGGAAAATATTGATTACGGTCCATTTTTGTCGGTTGCTAAGAAAATCTCCCGAAAAGTCCAGATGAAACCGAGGACCGAGAAACCCTTATAACTTTCTTCTCCTAAATTTATAACTGTGTTTCTGGTTCTGCACCAGATTTTCATAAAATCTGTAACTGAAAATTCTTTTACACTCCTAAATTAGTGACTTGACTCATTCTTTTACTCTCCTTTATGGCAAGATTTTAGGAAAATTCATGGTGTTTTCTTGGCATAATGTGCACTAACTCATTTTAAACACATTTATAAATTTAGGAGAAGAATGCTATAAGGGTCTCTCGGTCCTCGATTTCATCTGGAATTTACGGGCGATTTTCGTACCACCCAACAAAAATGGACCGAAATCCATATTTTCGGACCTTATGATGGCTAGTGTCTTAAATCAGAAGCGGAACCAGAAACACAATTACAAATTTAGGAGAAGAAAGATATAAGGATCTCTCGGTACTCGATTTCATCTAGACTTTTCGGACGATTTTCGTAGCAACCAACAAAAATGGACCGTAATTAGTATTTTCGGACCAAAATGATGGCTAGTGTTTGAAATCAATCGCAGAACCTGAAACACAATTATAAAGTTAGGAAAAGAATGCTTTAAGGTTCTTCGGGTCCTCGATTTCATTTGGACTTTTCGGACGATTTTCGTACCACCTGACAAAAATGGACCAAAATTCTTATTTTCGGACCAGACGATGGCTAGTGTTTGAAATCTGACCCAGAACCTGAAACACAATTATAAAATCACCATAAATGTCTATAGGGAAATCGAGGACCGGGAGACCCTTGTGGCATTCTTCTCCAAAATTATAACAGTGTTTCGGGTTCTGCATCATATTTCAAACACTAGCCATCGTATGGTCCAAAAATATGGATTTCACTCTGTTTTTGTCGGTTGGTATGAAAATCGCATAAAAATTCCTGATGAAATCGAGGACCAAGAGACCATTATAGCACTCTTCTCCTAAATTTATAATTGTGTGTCGAGTTCCGCATTAAATTTCAAACATTAGCCACCAACTTGTCATAAAATACGGATTTCGTTCCTTTTTGGTTAGATGGTGTGACACCCCAAACCCCAAAATAACATTTATAATAATATATACTAAATTATTTGAAGAAAACTTGCAGCCGATAAAGAAAATCAGTTAAAGAGAATAAAAACTTTAATATCTAATTTAGGATATCACATTTCTCTAAATACACATGTAACAATTCAACTTTGTTTTTTTTTTTAAATATAATAGTACAATATCAATGAACTTGATTCAACTAGAATTTCTGGATTTAATTCCCAAGACTTACTCGTACTAAGTTTTCATATAAAAAGTCATTTATAATAACATAAGTAAAATACACGTTACAACTCTTAATTCCTGGTATCACCTATCAGAGCGGGGTTTCTCTCAAACTTGAACTTCGAGACTCATTAACCTGTAATAACTGCGAT
>NC_021162.2:16426102-16426785 GCF_000331145.2 Cicer arietinum | reverse complement strand
CATTCAAACAAATTAAATCAATCAACACCCTACAAATATTTCTATTCTATTTTTTAATCTCACAAATTCCATATTTTCACATTAATTAACTTATCCCTCAAATGGCTACTGCCATACATAGCGAGCCCCAGATGAATCATTCGGAAATACGGTTTTCCCGTTTATCTCACAATATATTACACTCATGAATTCAAACGCTCTCTCACCCCTTACCTTATTTCGGAGCTTTCACCTATGAATATGATTCGAAGCCCAAACAGTCTTTGCTCTTTGACTCCTTTGTCCTTCAATCGATCTAACTCGACAGTTTATGGGTAAACGTCAAAATAAATTATGAGGAGATATTTTAAAAACTAAATTTGAAAATCGGCCAAATAAAATTACCATAAACCAGAAAACCAATCAGTGGATAATATAGCCACTTTTCAGACGGTCGTTTTGGCATTGGTTTCACTCATATCGGACTTACGGTGAAGGAGAACGATGCAAAATAAAGAATTCTACAAACGGAGAAGTCGAGTATTTTAGAGACAAATTGGGGTTGTTAAAAATCTGAAAAATTATGTTTAATTGATGAGTTAAATGAATGAAATAACATACTCAAATTTGGGCGAAAATGGAGAAAGTTTTCTGGAACATCATCGGTGTCAAACGATAGGGTTATTGTTGTGTTTCCTCTTTGG
>NC_021162.2:16424694-16425845 GCF_000331145.2 Cicer arietinum | reverse complement strand
AAAAAAATAATTAAAAATAGAAAATAGTTATAAATAATTGAAATATAACTATCTGCATACTTAACATAAGTCAAGCGCACATAAAAATATTACATTAATTTGGTACATGTATATATACGTAAAATCGCATAAAATATTTTTCTTTAAAATATATATTACACTAAAATACTATTTTTTTTAAATATATCAAATAACAAAATATAATATGTATTATTTATATCGCTCATGTAATATAACATGTATCAAACTAACACATCATAGAAAGCATTCATATAACAAAAATTAGCCACGAAATTTATCAACATATATTCTAAAATAATATTAGTCATCAAATTAATTATTTAAAATTCTATTTAATTAATAAAGTAGTTTATTATAAAATTTGGGGTGTTACAATTCTCCCCTTGTTAAAGAATTTCGTCCTCGAAATTTTTGGTGAGTGAACTAATATCCAACTTATCACCCTCAAGATTCAAACTTAGTCTATAACATATTTAAGACATTCAATCTTCAATTAAGAGCATCAAGTAAAAAATCAACTAACATAGCATGATAGACTAACATGACAAAATAAATCAATTAACACATATAATACTAATAATTCAATTATGAAATAAAATACCTATGACCTTTATCACTCAATTATGAAATAAAATATCATAGAGTTACTCACTATAATTTACAAATAAAATATACATATAGATGTTGTCAATAATAACGTAGTTCATTTAGTTTGGTTTAATGAAACTTATTTCAAGTACGTTGTCAACTTCAACTATTTTTTTCAAACAAAATATTACTAGTTGTACTCCTTAAAATAAAGTCTAAATCATATCACCAAACATTCAACAAATTTAACTTAGATTTGACAATGAGAGCAAGTTTTAAAATATTAAACACATCTAACAATTTAATAATATTATAATAGATTTACAATCAATTACTCTATAAAAACATAATTTGTATATAATCAAGGAGAAAGGAAAAAAAAGAAACTAATGATATAGAGATACTATTTTCCCAATAACATATATTTAATAATTAAATTCATTCAATTGATAAAGCAATGGACATGTTTTTTTTTAACTATTTAAAAATAAAATTAAAAGGTACTTCTAACAAGATAACGAGTTATCGTTGTCTCTTTTATT
>NC_021162.2:16403958-16424363 GCF_000331145.2 Cicer arietinum | reverse complement strand
ACGAACAATTTAATATTTACATAATCATATACACATTCAAATAACTAATCCAAAAATTAGCACCAAGATTTTACGTTCATCTCATAACTCAAACGAGGATTCAAAAAATGAAACATATTCTCATAGAGGTCTTACTGCTCCAAATTGATCACGATTAAATTTTCTTTTGAGTTAACCATCACTTAAAAGTTACAACAAATGAAAGCATACAAAGTAAATAACTTTATGATGTACTACAAAAAATTTAGTAATACAAAACATTATTTTTTAAGTAAAAGTCTTATTTTCCCACGCGCGTGCACCATTCAGACGTCATTCATGCAACTTTTGAGATCATTAGTACCTAAATGTTGGTGTAAGGGGTCAGTTCATCCCACAACAAAAATTAAACCAAATAATAAACTAACAACTATAAAATATGAATATAAAATCTTTTCGTCATAAAAGATTTAAAGAAATTGATTCTTTAATAGTTCTCAAAGATGTATCAAAAGTCATAAAATGTATCTAAATAAATCAAGTAGCAACTGTAGAGCAAATAATTAGATCCAAATAAAAATAACAATAGAATGTATGAAAGTTATGCATGCTCATAAATATATATGATCCGAATATAACCAGCCACATAGACGTCCACACAGAAGTCACTCATACCAATGGGGAAAATTAAACCAACCACACAAGCGTCCACAAAGATGCATATGATAAATCATAAAATGATAATGATGCTCAAAAGATACATATCAGCACCCACTTAGATAATCACACAAATCACCAACCACTTAGGCAACCACAAAGATAACAATATTTAAAATCCAAATCACCAGCCACTTACGCAACCATAAAGATAACAATATTTAAAACACAAATCACTAGCCACTTAGGCAACCACAAAGATAATAATATTTAGAACACAAATCACCAGCCACTTAGGCAACCACAAAGATAACAATATTTAAAACACAAATCACCAACCACTTAGACAACCACAAAGATAAAAATATTTAAAACACAAATCACCAACCAAACCACTCACATATATAAAATATTCAAAACACAAATCACCAGCCACGTTGGCAACCATAAAGATAATACTATTTAAAACACAAATCATCTGTCACTTAGGCAACCACAAAGATAAAATATTCAAGATTAAATTTTAAGCACATATGACATCAAAGTTTTATTCCCATGGACGCTTACAATCAAGAGTCGATAATTTTGTTATTCTAAATATATAACACAAAAACACGTGAATGAATGTCTTAGAATCATAACTTTCATTTTATAAACTATAAAATTGGATTAGCAACGTGTTATTGATAGACATCAAAATTGAAATAAAGAAGAACACATACAAATATAAACTTTATATCTTCTACTGTAAATTTTCTCCCATTATTAGTCATTTAGGCATAAAAATCAAGGTTTACCATTAAACACATCACAAAAATCAACTTATTCATGTTATCATATTTAAAAA
The DNA here is from genome assembly GCF_000331145.2 of Cicer arietinum. Taxonomy (NCBI): domain Eukaryota; kingdom Viridiplantae; phylum Streptophyta; class Magnoliopsida; order Fabales; family Fabaceae; genus Cicer; species Cicer arietinum. The sequence continues at coordinate 16,422,880 of NC_021162.2, read as the reverse complement.
TTAAAACTTTTCACCAATTCCCCCAAGACTCATATAGATTTCTTAAAAATCAAAACCTTGAAATGAATAGCACAAAAAAAACATCATAACAAACATATTACTCATGAGATCATAAAAAAAATCACAACTTTAAAATTAAGTACACAAAAACAACAACTTTACATCAAATATATTACTCATGTTATAATAATAAAAATTAAAATTTTATAGTTAAGTTTATCAAAGCAAACATATTACTCATAAAACAAAATATTATAGTTAAATTATTTAAGGCAAACAAAAATCAACATTTTTCTTTTAAGACATCAAAACATATATCAATATCTTACAAACTATTAATTTAATATCTAGCCTAACCTTGCATGGGGAAAAGCCCTTACCTTAGGCGCTTTCTTTCTCAACACCTCTAAATTCGCACGATAAATAGCTCATGAGGCAATAATGAATTCAACACCGATAGATATTAGAATTTACGAATGACAAATAGGTATTTACGAATGACAAATAGGTGTGACAACAAGAGACATAATGGAAATGTATGAACATATAAGCTATTTACGTTGCACTATTACCATTGATTTCTTGTCTAAAATTGAAGTGTACTTAATTTCAAGATTATGCTACTAATAATTACCATTTGTTTAATTTTATTAGGTTGTTGCAAAGCCAATTGAAATCATGTGTATTTATGTGTATGAGTTAATTAGGATTAACTAATAAAGTTCACCATATATTGCAGGATGTCACACACCAATTTTAATTAAATAAATAAATTAGAGATTGTCAGATCACCCTTTTAATTTTTTTATCTTATAGTTACGAAACCAAAAATTTCAAAGAATTATTTTTGTAGACATTTAAAATAAAATTATAATTTTAGTTTAAAAGAGATGAATGCATGAGACACAAAAAGGACAATATTCTTTTTGTGTCCTCTCTTAATTGCACAAAATAAACTTATAATTAAATTTATAATTTTCCTTTAAAAATTAAATTAAAGGTGTTTAAAATGAGTTAGTGCACATTATGCCAAGAAAACACCATGAATTTTCATAAAATCTTGCCATAAAGGAGAGTAAAAGAATGAGTCAAGTCACTAATTTTTTTTATAGGATGGACCAAAAATATTTTCAAAACACTTATACATAAAGGTTGGGTTTCACTAACTCTATAATATCTCCTAACATGAATACTTATTTGGTCATAAATAAAACTAACAAATAGCATAACTTTTATAAGTTCTAATTTAATTAAATGATTCAACTAATATTTTATCAACTAAAATAAATCAAGCAAGACAAGAATACCACTCACACATAACAAAATAAAACAAACATATCTAACACATCAATTTCATGAAACTAATCAAATAAAAAAATACACAATAGTCCATTTAGGAAATAATGACATCATAAATCATCCACATGTAATTGTCATGCCGAAACAATCAAATAAAAATAAAGGTTATAATTATTCAAGTAGAATAGAGTGTGATAAAATTTAGTTTAATTTATTTATACATTGAATAATTATTAATTTAATAATAAATCGTAACAATTACTAAAAAGACACATATATAATATAGATGAAAATTTTAGGGTGTTACATTGTACTTCAGAACGAAGATAATAACAACATTTAATAACATAGAGTTGTCTAATAAATATGTAATTATTACTTTATTTGACAACACTATTTTATTCTTTGTTATTATTATCTTCGTTTTTTAGTTTTAGTTCATAACAAGATAATAATAACATATAACAAAATAGAGTTGTCAAATAAATATGTAATCATTAATTTATATGACAAATGTATTTTATTAGATGTTATTATTATCTTCGTTATGCAGTTGTACCTCAGAACGAAAATAATAATAACATATAATAAAATAGAGTTGCCAAATAATGTAATAATTACATATTTATTTGACAACTCTATTTTATTATATGTTATTATTATCTTCGTTATCAACAAAAACTATAAAATGAAGATAATAATAACAAAGAATAAAATAGTATTGTCAAATAAAATAGAAATTACATATTTATTAGACAACTCTATTTTATTAAATGTTATTATTATCTTCGTTTTGTAGTTGTATTTAATAATGAAAATAATAATAACATGTAACAAAATAGAGTTGTCAAATAAATATGTATTCATTACTTTATTTCACAAATCTATTTTATTATATGTTATTATTATCTTTGTTATGGAGTTGTACTTCAGAATCAAGATAATAATAACATTTAATAAAATAGATTTTTCTAATAAATATGTAATTATTACTTTATTTAACAACACTATTTTATTCTTTGTTATTATTATCTTCATTTTATAGTTTTAGTTCATAACGAAGATAATAATGACATATATCAAAATTGAGCTGTTAAATAAATATGTAATCATTACTTTAATTGACAAATCTATTTTATTATATGTTATTATCATCTTCGTTATGTAGTTGTACCTCAAAACGAAGATAATAATAAATAATAATAAAATAGAGTTGTCAAATAATGTAATTTTACATATTTATTTCACAACTCTATTCTATTATATATTTTTATTATCTTCGTTATGAAGTAAAACTATAAAACAATTATAATAATAACATATAATAAAATAGTGTTGTCAAATAATGTAATAATTACATATTTATTAGACAACTCTATTTTATTAAATGTTGTTATTATCTTCGTTTAGTACTTGTATTTAATAACAAAAATAATAATAAGATATAAAAAAATTGAGTTGTCAAATATATATGTAGTTATTACTTTATTTGACAAATCTATTTTATTCTATCTTGACAAATCTATTTTATTATATCTTCGTTATGTAGTTGTACTTCATAACAAAGATAATAATAACATTATAATAAAATAGAGTTGTCAAATAAAGTAATAACTACATATTTATTTGACAACTCTATTTTATTATATGTAATTATTATACTCGTTTTGTATTTATTTACCATAATGAAGATACTAACAACTTATAATAAAATATTATTTTCAAATAAAGTAATAACTACATTTTTATTTGATAATTTTTTTTTATTGTATGTTATTATTATCTTCGTTTTGTAGTTATACTTCGCAATGAAGATAACTCTACACACTAAACCCCGAACCCTAAAAAATAAATCCTAAACCTAAAACCCTAAACCATAAACTCTTAACCCTGAATCCAGAATCCTAAACCCAAAACCTTGAACCCTAAACTCTAAATCCTAATCCCTAAACGTGATTTTGGTCCATTTTGTTTGGTGGTACGAAAATCGCCCGAAAAGTCCTAATCAAATCGAGGACCGGGAGACCCTTGTAGCATTCTTCTCCAAAATTTATAATTATGTTTCAGGTTCCGCTTCAAATTTCCAACACTTGTAATCGTCTGGCCTAAAAATATGGATTCAAGTCCATTTTTGCCAGTGGTACGAAAATCGCCCAAAAAGGCCAGATGAAATCGAGGACCAGGAGACCGTTATAGCATTCTTCTCCTAAATTTATAACTGCGTTTCAACTTTTGCGTCATATTTCAAACACTAGCCATCGTGTGGTCCGAAAATACGGATTTCGTTCCCTTTTTGTCGGGTAGTATGAAAGTCGCCTGAAAAGTCCAGATGAAATCAAGGACTAGGAGACCCTTTTAGCATTCTTCTCTTTATATTTGTAAATGTGTTTCGGGTTGCGCGTCAGATTTCAAACACTAGCACTTGTTTAGTCCGAAAATACGGATTTCAGTCATTTTTTGTCGAGTGATACAAAACTTACCCGAAAAATCTGTATGAAATCGAGGACCGGGAAAACCTTTTAGCATTATTCTCTTAAACTTATAACTGTGTTTCAGGTTCCGTGTCCGATTTCAAACACTAGCTATCGCCTAGTCCGAAAATACGGATTTCGGTCCATTTTTGTCATGTTGTACGAAAATCTCCCAAAAAATCCAGATGAAATCGACGACCGCAAGACCCTTATAGGATTCTTGTACTAAATTTATAATTGTATTGCAGGTTTCATGTCAGATTTCAAACACTAGCCATCGTCTGGTCTGAAAATACGGATTTCAGTTAGTTTTTATCGTGTGGTACGAAAACCGCCAGAAAAGTTCAAATGAAATCGAGGACCCGGAGACCCTTGTAGCATTCTTCTCCTAAATTTATAATTGTGTTTCGGGTGCCACATCAGATTTCAAACACTAGCTATCGTTTAATCAAAAAATACGGATTTTGGTCCATTTTATGCGGGTGGTACGAAAATCCCCCGAAAAGTCCATATGAAAATGAGGACCAGGTGACCCTTATAGAATTCTTCTCCTAAATTTATAACTGTGTTTAGGATTCTGCATCAGATTTCCATTTCTAGCCATCGTCTGGTCCGAAAAATACAGATTTCGTTCCATTTTAGTCGGGTGGTACGAAAATCGCCCGAAAAGCCCATATGAAATCGAGGACCGGGAGACCCTTGTAATTTTCTTCTCCTAAATTAATAATTGTGTTTCAGATTCCGCGTTAGATTTAAAACACTAGCCATCGTTTGGACTGAAAATACGTATTTCGGTTCATTTTTGTTGGTGGTACGAAAATCTCCCTAAATGTCCAGATGAAATCGAGGACCGGGAGACACTTATAGAATTCCTCTCCTAAACTTATAACTGTGTTTCAGGTTCTGCGTCAAATTTCAAAAACTAGCCATCGTCTGATCCAAAAATACTGATTTCGATCCATTTTTTTCGAGTGGTACAAAAATTTGCCCAAAACGTCCAAATGAAATCGAGGACCGAGAAATCCTTATAGCATTCTTCTCCTAACTTTATAACTGTGTTTCAGATTCCGCATCAGATTTCAAACACTAGCTGTAACACCCCAAATTTTATAATAAACTATTTTATTACTTAAATATGATTTTAAATAATTGATGTAATGTTAAAATTATTTTATAATATATGTTGATAAATTTTGGGATAATTTTCATTATATGAGTGCTTTCTATGATGTGCTAGTTTTATAAATATTAAATTAAATGAGCGATATAAATAATAAATATTATATTTTATTATTTGATATATTTTAAAAAATATATATAGTATTTTAGTGTAATATTTTAATGAAAAAGATTTTATACGATTTTATGTGTATATATGCGTATCAAATTAATGTAATATTTTTCTATGCACTTGACTCAAGTTAAGTATGCACGTAGTTATATTTCAATTATTTATAACTATTTTCTATTTTTAGTTATTTTTTTATAAATAATTATCTTGAGATAGAATTGATATTATGTTTGATTTTGTTTATTTTTATATACTTGTTATGACATTGTGATTTTATATATATTTATTAAGATTTATTAATTAACATAAAGTGTTCACGTTATATTTATTTATTTTATAATTTCAAATATTTTCTAACGATGGTAGTAATCTAATGTAAGTATTTGGAAGAATAAGTATAATTATAGTGATTAATTTGAATGAGAGTTTTGGTTATTACTATATTTTAAAAGTTTAATTATTTTATTTTATAAAATATTAATTTTGAAATATTAATAATGTTTTATTAATGAAATTTTGTTTTAAAAAATAAAATAAAATATAAATAGTAATAGTAAAATTTAAAAGATAACTAATGGGATTGACCCTAATTGTCTTAATAAATTAAAATAAAAGAAATAAGAGAGAGAGCTTCTGCCAGCCGCCTAAGACCATTAGCAAACCAACAACAACCTATCATTTGGCACCGGTGATCGATAACTGTCCCAAAAAACTTTCTCCATTTTCTTCCAAATTCGAGTATGTTGTTTCTTATATTTAGTTAGTTAATTAAACACAATTTTCCAAATTTTTAACAATCCCAATTTCTCTCTGAAATACCAGACTTCTTTGTTTGTAGAATACGTTATCTTTCACCGTTCTTCTTCACCGTAAGTCCAATTTGAGTGAAACCAACACCAAAACGACCGTGTGAAAAGTGTCTATATTATCCATTAATTGGTTTTCTGATTTAGGGTAATTTTCTTTGACCGATTTTCGAATTTAGTTTTTTTAAAATATCTCCTCATAATTTATTTTCGACGTTTACCCATAAACTGTGGAGTTAGATCGATTGAAGGATAAAGTATCAAAGAACAAAGACTGTTTGGTCGTGGAATCGTATTCATAGGTGAAAGCGTCGAAATAAGGTAAGGAGTGAGAGAGCGTTTGAATTCATGAGTATAATATATTGTGAGATGAATGTGAAAACCGTATTTCCCAATGATTCGTCCGGGGATCGCTACGTACAACAGTAGCCCTTTGAGTAATAAGTTAATTAATGTGCAAAAATGGAAATTGTGAGATTAAAATTTGGAATAGAAATACTTATAAGATGTTGATTGATTCGTTAAATGCGTGGTATTTAATTTTATTGTGATATTTGATTTAATTTCGTTAAATGTTGATATTTGATATTATTGTGATATTTGATTTAATTTCATTAAATGTGTGGCATTTGATATTATTGTGATATTTGATTTAATTTCTTTAAATGTGTGGTGTTTGATGTTATTGTGATATTGGTTGTTGAATTAATTTTATGCATATGTTTGATTAGATGAGTTTAAATGATGTTATAATAAAAAAGGGATGTTTTGTGATAATTTTATGTAATGATGATAATGTATGATTAATAATGGTGATGTGATAAATTTGTGATGAATATATGTGTTGTTGTATGATTGATGATAGTGATGTTATACATTTTTGATGAGTTTCTGTGATGATGATGATGTGTGATTAATGATAGTGATGTTATAAATTGTGATGAGAATATTGTGATTCCAATTTGTGTTTGAGATGAAGGTCTTAATGGAGTACCATAGGCCAACGAGGGGAGAAAATAAATATTGAGAATTTGTGAAGTGAAGATTATTTTGTCATCATATAGGTAGGACCTAACAAGCCTAGTGATTCCGGGGAGGTACAACTAAATGAGCCTGATCGTGGCGGTCTACTGTCGAGCCTTAAGGCAAGATTGTTAGACCTTGGAGGTATTCCGGTGGGGAATTCCTAGGTGACTTGGAGGTAGCACTCCAAATGTCGGGAGCTACCACGCAACACACGTTTACCTCGACTATCACGTATATGTGTCTCGGGTTGAGTTGAGGAGATCTATGAGGACAGGGCCAATTTGAATTGTCCGTCCATCAAGATGGTGGCATAGTATCAAGCCTCCTTACCAAGTACTTCTGAGTTAGAATGGTACCACATTGTGAAGTAGAGTCTAAGCTCATGCATAGCATTGCATTTTCTTGTGATTGTTTGATTGTGATTAATATGTATTGTGTGCGATAATAATTTATGAGATGATTTGATGTTATAGTGAAATGTATTGATTTTCCTTGATTTTGACTTTGACTTCATTATGGAATGTTTTTCTCTAATAATGTTTGTTTGATGATACGGTTGATTTAAAATCAAATGTGTGTTCTTCTTATTTATATTATACTATTAACATGATTTCGAAACTCACCTCCTTCGTTGTTTGTGTTTGACTGTCTTGGCCCTGCGTTTGTGAAATCGCAGTTATTACAGGTTATTGAGTCTTGAAGTTCAAGTTTGGGAGGAACCTCGCTCTGATAGGTGATACCGGGAATAAGGGTTCTAATTCTTATTTTACTTATTTAATTTGAAACAAATTTTTGTAGGAAAATCTTAGAAGTACTAGTAAGTTTTTAAAATTAAATTATACTATTAACATGATTTCGAAACTCACCTCCTTCGTTGTTTGTGTTTGACTGTCTTGGCCCTGCGTTTGTGAAATCGCAGTTATTACAGGTTATTGAGTCTTGAAGTTCAAGTTTGGGAGGAACCTCGCTCTGATAGGTGATACCGGGAATAAGGGTTCTAATTCTTATTTTACTTATTTAATTTGAAACAAATTTTTGTATAAAAATCTTAGAAGTACTAGTAAGTTTTTAAAATTAAATTAAGTGGTTATACTTAAATCAAGCTTATCAAGATTTCACTATTTCAATGGGGAAAATACGTTTAAAGTGTTCTTTTTATATTTGAGAAACGTGATATCCTAATTAGAAATAAAAGTTTTTATTTTCTTGGAAGTAGATTTTTATTTATCCGCTGCAAATTTTATAGGAATATAATATAATTTACTATATATATCATTTTGGGGTTTAAGGTGTCACACTACCATCGTCTGGTCCCAAAAGACAGATTTCGTTCCATATTTGTCGAGTGGTACAAAAGTCGCCCGAAATGTCTAGATGAAATCGAGGACCGGGTGACCCATATAGCATTCTTCACCTAATTTTTATAACTTTGTTTTGGAGTACGTGTCAGATTTCAAACACTAGCCACCATCTAGTCCGAAAATACGGATTTCGGTCTATTTTTGTCTAGTGGTACGAAAATCGGCCGACAAGTCCAGATAAATCGAGGATCGCGAGACCCTTATAACATACTTTATCTTAAATTTATAACTTTTTTCGGCTTTCGCGTCAGATTTCAAACACTCGGCGTCGTCTAGGTAGAAAATATGGATTTCGGTCCATTATTGTCTAGTGGTACGAAAATCGCCTGAAAAATCCAGATGAAATCAAGGATCGGGAGACCCTTGTAGCATTATGCTCCTAAATTTATAACTATGTTTTAGATTTCGCATCGGATTTCAAACACTAGCCATCGTTGAAACCCGAAATCCTAAACCCTAAACCCTGATCTCTAAACGTGATTTTTTAAACCCTAAACATCTTAAAACACTAAACCCTAATAAAATAAAATTGTCAAATAAATATGTAATTATTACTTTGACAACTCTATATTATTATATGTTATTATTATCTTCGTTATAAATTAAAACTATAAAACGGAGAGATTATGTGTAACACCCCAAATTTTATAATAAATATTTTCTTAATGAAATAGGATTTTAGATAATTAATTTGATTTTAAAACTATTTTAGAATATATGTGGATAAATCTTCTGACTAACTTTCGTTATGTGGGAGTTTTCTATGATACGCTAATCTGGTATAGATTTGACTAAATAAGTGATATCAATAATAAATATTATATTTTATTATTTTATATATTTTTCTATAAATAATAGTATTTTAGTGTAAATATTTTAAAGAATAAGATTTTAGGTGACTCTACATGTATATGTGTATTTGCAGTTAATGTGATATTTTTTGGTATGTTTGACCGATGTTAAGTGTACACATAATTATATTTAATTATTTATAAACATATTTTATTTTAATTATTTATTTTACAAATAATTATCTTGATATATTAGTAATTTTAATATTGATTTTATTTACTTTTATATAGTTTCACATATTTATTTTTAATTATTAAGTAATATAAATTGTTGATTTTATTTTTATTTATTTTATCATTTCGACTATTCTATAAAGATGATGTATTTTTATATGATTATTTTGAAAGATGTTATAGTAATAATCATAGTTATTATTTTAAATATGTGAGTTTTGGTTAAAATTGTACTTATCTATATTTAGGATAGATGATATTATGTTAAAATGAGTATTTTGGAGAAAAGTTTCTAGGAAAGTAAAATAAACTATTTATTTATTAAGGTCTTTTAGAAATAAAATAAAAAATTGAATTTTAGATCAGACGACTATTTACACCCCTATTTTCTACTTCTGCATATTAATTTGGGCTATTACTGGTTGGACATTTTCTTTTCTTCACATGCGAGATGTTCATTACACCTCCATTTCTGCTTCAGACTGGACTCTCTTGTGTTGGGCCATACAGACTGTTTTACTCTTGCACCTGTACATCTGTCATCTACACCCCTCAATCTGCAATTAAAAACAGAAAGAACAAACAGCAGCGCACCGTCAACAGCATCCATAACACCCTCTTCCTCTCAAATTCGTCCCATCAATTCCTTGCCATTTTGAAACAATCCCAACCTCTATCCTACACAAAATCGGCCACTGAATCCATTTTTGGCATCAATTTTATCAATTGTGACTCCGTTTAATCAGAAACAGTTGCGTTTCTTTCCTTGGGCGAGCTGTTTTTGACCGATTCCGATCACCATGTTTGTCGTCTCAAAAAACTAACATCATTTTTGGATTCCTCTCGTCGAAACCTTCAAGAAGCACTACTCGTTTGTATTTTTCGATGAAGTTGGCGTTTGACCCTTCCGACGCTCCGACGAGTCGGTGAGACTTTCTCTGCACTTTTTTCTCATCGTTTTGATTCCACTTTTGTTCCTAAAATTATTACTAATTATTTAAAATTTATTTTTATGCTTCTCATAATTTATCAGTCACGTCTCAACGATTTTGTGAACTCGTCGTTATTCGGATTCGCTCTTTATACGTTGTCGATCTGCAGTCGCTGATGAAAATTACCATTGATATCGGTATCTGAGAAAGCGTCTAAATAAGGTAAGGGGTGAGAGAGCGTTTGAATTCATGAGTATAATATATTGTGAGATGAACGGGAAAACTGTATTTCCCAACAATTCATCTTGGGCTCGCTACGTACAACAGTAGCCCTTTGAGAGATAAATTAATTAATGTGAAAATATTGGGATTGTGAGATTGAAATGTTAAATAGAAATGTTTATAAGATATTGATTGATTTAATTTGGAATAATTGTGTGGTATTTGATATTTGATATTGTTGTGATGTTGGATGTTGAATGAAATTGTGGGCATGTGTTTGATTAGACGAATTTATGTGATGTGAAAATAAAAGATGGATGCATTGTATGGTATATGTTTATGTGATGATAATGATGACGTTTGATTGATGATAGTGATGTTATTAAATTGTGAAGAGTTTATATGATGATTATGATTATGTATGATTAATGATGATTCCTAAAAGTGATGCTCTTAATGGAGTAGTCTAAGCTAACGAGGGGAGAAAATATATTGAGAATTTGTGAAGTGAAGATTATTTTGTCATCATATAGGTAGGGCCTGACATGCCTAGAGATTCCGGGGAAGTACAACTGAATGAGCCTGATCGTGGCGGTCTGATGTCAAGCCTTAAGGCAAGATTGTTAGACCTTGGAGGTATTCGGGTGGGGAATTCCTAGGTGACTTGGAGGTAGCACTCCAAATGTCGGGAGCTACCATGCAACACACGTTTACCTCGACTGTCACGTATATGTGTAACACCCTAAATTTTATAATAAACTATTTTATTAGTTAAGTACGATTTTAAATAATTAATTTAATGTTAAAATTATTTTAGAATATATGATGATAAATTTTCTGACTAATTTTTCGTTATATAGGTGATTTATATGATGTGCTAGTTTTATAAATATTAGATTACATGAGTGATATAAATAATAAATATTTTATTTTATTTTTTGATCTTTTTTTTTAAAATAATAGTATTTTAGTGTAATATATATATATATATATATATATATATATATATATATATATATATATATATTAAAAAGAAAGTTTTTATACGATTTTACGTGTATATACGTGTACCCAATTAATGTAATACTTTTATGTGCGCTTGACTGATATTAAGTATGCACGTAATTATATTTCAATTATTTATAACTATTTTCTATTTTTAGTTATTTTTTTTTATAAATAATTATCTTGACATAGTAGTGATATTGTGTTTGATTTCCTTTATTTTTTTATATTTACTATGACATTATGATTTTATATATATTTATTAAGATTTAGTAATTAATATAAAGTGTTGATGTTGTATTTATTTATTTTATAATTTTGACTATTCGCTAATGATGATAATATTTTAATTTGTGTATTTGGAAAAATAAGTGTTATTATAGGGATTATTTTGAATATGAGAGTTTTGGTTATTAATGCATTTTAAAAGATTAATTTTTTTTATTTATAAATTATTAGTTTTGAAATATTAATAATATTTTATTAATGAAATTGTTTTTTTAAAAAATAAAATAAAACTAGTAAAACCTAAAAGGAGACCAATGGGGTTGACCCATGTGTGAACCCTAATTTTTAATAAAATAAAACAAACAAAAAAAGGAAGTGAGTTGGACGGCGGCCGTAAAACCAAAGAGAAACACAACAACAATCTATAGTTTGACACTGATGATCGATAATTGTTCTGGAAATGTTTCTCCGTTCTTGCCAAATTTTAGTATGTCGTTTTATTCATTTAGATAGTCAAATAAACACACTTCCTCATATTTTTAACCATCCAAATTTCTCACTAAAATACCCTACTTCTCCATTTATAAAATTCCTTAGTTTGAACCGTTCTTCTTCACCGTAAATCCGATTTGAGTGAAACCAACGCCAAAACGAACGTGTGAAAAATTGCTATTTTATCCAATGATTTGTTTTCTTATTTATGGTAAGTTTCCTTGACCAAATTTCGAAATTAATTCTTAGAGTGTCTTTTCATGATCTATTTTTGACGTTTATCCATAAATTGTCGAGTTAGATCGATTGAAGGACAAAGAGTCAAAAAAACAAAGGATGTTTGCTCGTGGAATCATATTCTTGTGTGAAAGATTCGAAATAAGGTAAGGGGTGAGAGAGCGTTTGAATTCATGAGTATAATATATTGTGAAATGAACAGGAAAACCGTATTTCCCAACGATTCATCTGGGGCTCGCTACGTACGGCAGATGCCCTTTGAGTAATAAATTAATTAATCTGCAAAATGGAAATTGTGAGATTAAAAATTGGAATAGTAATAATTATAAGGTGTTGATTGATTCGTTAAATGCGTGGTATTTAATTTTATTGTGATATTTGATTTAATTTTGTTAAATGTTGGGCATTTGATATTGTTGTGATATTTGATTTAATTTCGTTAAATGTGTGGCATTTGATATTATTGTGATATTTGATTTAATTTCTTTAAATGTGTGGTGTTTGATATTATTGTGATATTGGTTGTTGTATTAATTTTATGCATATGTTTGATTAGATGAATTTAAATGATGTTATAATAAAAATGGATGTGTTGTGATAATTTTATGTAACGATGATAATGTATGATTAATAATGGTGATGTGATAAATTTGTGATGAATATATGTGTTTCTGTATGATTGATGATAGTGATGCTATAAATTTGTGATGAGTTTATGTGATGATGACGATGTGTGATTAATTATAGTGATGTTATAAATTGTGATGAGAATATTGTGATTCCAATTTGTGTTTGAGATGAAGGTCTTAATGGAGTACCATAGGCCAATGAGGGGAGAAAATAAATATTGAGAATTTGTGAAGTGAAGATTATTTTGTCATCATATATGAAGGGCCTGACAAGCCTAGTGATTCCGGGGAAGAACAACTGAATGAGCCTGATCGTGGCGGTCTGTTGTCAAGCTTAAGGCAAGATTCTTAGACCTTGGAGGTATTCGGGTGGGGAATTCCTAGGTGACTTGGAGGTAGCACTCCAAATGTTAGGAGCTACCATGCAACACACGTTTACCTCAACTATCACGTATATGTGTCTCAAGTTGAGTTGAGGGGATCTATGAGGGTAGGGCCAATTTGAATTGTCCATCCACCGGGATGGTGGCTTAGCATCAAGCCTATAACCAAGTACTTCAAAGTTAGAATGGTACCACATTGTGAAGTAGAGTCTAAAGTACAACTGAATGAGCCTAATTGTAGTTGTCGACTTTTGAACATTAAGGCAAGATTCGTAGACCTTGGAGGTATTCGGGTGGGGAATTCCTAGGTGACTTGGAGGTAGCACTCCAAATGTTAGGAGCTACCATGCAACACACGTTTACCTCAACTATCACGTATATGTGTCTCAAGTTGAGTTGAGGGGATCTATGAGGGTAGGGCCAATTTGAATTGTCCATCCACCGGGATGGTGGCTTAGCATCAAGCCTATAACCAAGTACTTCAAAGTTAGAATGGTACCACATTGTGAAGTAGAGTCTAAGTTCATGCATAGCATTGCATTTCTTTGTGATTGTTTTGTTGTGATTGATGTGTTTCAAAAGTAATAATAACTACCCTTAGATGATTTGATGTATGTTATAATGAGATGATTATTTTACTTTAGTGACTTGATGTTATAATATGGTACTATTTACTTAAATAGTTTGATACATTGTAATGTGATTATGATACGGTATATTATGATTGTTTGCGTGTTCTTCTTACTTATATTATACTATTAACATGATTTCGAAACTCACCTCATTCGTTGTTTGTGTTTGACTGGTTTGGCCCTGCGTTTGCAAAATCGCAGTTGTTACAGGTTAATGAGTCTTGAAGTTCAAGTTTGGGAGGAACCCCACTCTGATAGGTGATACCGGGAATAAGGGTTGTAATTTGTATTTTCTTATTTAATTTGAAACGAATTTTTGTATGAAAACCTTAGAAGCAATAGTTAGTTTTTAGAATTAAACCAAGTAATTATACTTAAATCAAGTTTATCGAGATTGCACTATTTTAATGAAAAAAAATTAAGTTTAAAGTGTTTTATGTTATTTTTGAGAAACGTGATATCCTAAATTAAAAATAAAAGTTTTTATTTTATTGAAAATAAATTTTATTTATCCGCTGCAAATTTTATAGGAATATTATATAAATTATTATATATTTTATTTTGGGGTTTCGGGTGTCACATTAGTGGTATCAGAGCAGGTCTGTCCAATCAGGTCGAGTGGGCCGAATGTTGATTCATTGTTAGTCGAATGTCAGTCGTGTCAATTGTGTTTTGTTGTGTAATAATTATTTTCACTATGATGGTTTTCCTGTTATATTATTGTGTTAAATGTTGTATGGTTTTGTATTTTTATACGTATTTTAGAGATTACTAATTAACTGTTTATTATTTGCTTACTCTAATTATGTTATGGATTCTAAATTCCTACCTAATTGAGTAAATAAAACATGAAATTACTCGTTAAGATTTGAGTTAATTTTAATTGTTGACAAGATTATGTTAGTTACTTGTTGCTTATTGCTTGTCTACCGAACTATGATATTTGCACTCTTGTTTTATGTGAATAGTTGGAAATAATGATTTTTGATTGAACAACTGCATGTTTCAAGTTATTAATCTCATTCACGTAATCTTAGTTATCAAATGTCAGACCTCACTTGTTAGTTGTTTTAAAGTTCCCTTTTCACCTTTAATAAATTTAAAATATTTAGTCTTGATATGAATCTGTCTAAAGTGTTTGATCTAATGACTAATTGATTGTAACATTGATTTCCGTATGAATTATATGTTTAAAACTTAAGTATTGACTATTACTAGGTACAAATTATTATCATTTTTGTTAAAACTCAATTTAGAGAAAAAAAAATATGTTTCATTCTAAACTTTGAGTTAGATAGGAAATATGTCTCTTATGTTTAAAGTTTTAATTTTGACTAAAAAAAAAATTCTTATTTTGATTCAATGTTGGCTTGTGTTAAGAAAAAAATCGGTTTTAAATCGTGAAGGTTAACTTTAAATCACTTGAAAGCGTTGATGGTTGTATCTAGATGAGTAGAGTTTTGATATTGGTTTTGAAAACAATTTAGAATGTTCGTCATGATTTAAATAGTAAGAAATTCATATTATTAGCAATAGTAATTCTTGAATATTAGAGGCTGATAGAACATATAATTTTTTAAAATTGACATTTCGAAGGAGTTAAAGTTTACTTATTTTGTTTGATGAAAAAAACTTTTGTTTGAATTACTCTTGATTATTTTAAAGAAATTAAATTGAGTTGAATTTTTGTTGATTTATAAAATAACAATAATTCTATACTACTAATTTTATTTAATGTTTAAATCAACTTAAAATTTATTGCATGTTTTACTATGTCTTGATTTTTAAGAAAATTTAAAAGAGTTGTTGTTATGTTGGTTTAGGGGGCTGATGTGAATATTGAATCATGAGGGTGTTGGGATATTTATTTGAAATGATTGATTTTTGGATTATGATATTATGAACTCGTTAGAGTTTGACTCAATGTTAGAGTTTCAGATTTTAAGAACTATTAGGTGATTTACAATTGTACTAATAATAAAATGTTTATTAATTGAGAAAGAGAATGTAAAAGAAGGGAAGAAAAAAAAAACAAAGTTTTAAAAAGTCTTCTCAATAGTGAAATCCTTTTTGAAAAGTTATCTAAATTTTGGATTCTATAATTGATGTATTTTACGAGTAAATTTTTTTTGTAGAATTGTACGTTGTTGTGTTTTCACTGTTGAATATGTATATTTGAGTTTAATATAGGAAGATAACATGTTGTTTGTACATCTTTTTTTTTTTGTTATATGAATTAAGCTAACAAAATGGTATGCATTAGATTGGTATGTGTAGAGTGCATCATGTAGATTGATATGCGTAGAGTGCATCATGTAGATTGGTATGCGTACAAAAACTGAAATTTATTTTATCAATTTTTTTTATTAATTATAAAATTGCAATTTTTATTTGAGACTCAATTTTGAAGATTAGAACAGAACTACCAAATCTTTAAAATTGATGGTGTGTTGTGTTTTGGACCAATTGTGTGGCTTGATAGAAACTGAGGGATGTATCTATAAGCATGTTGAGTAGCTAGTGTGAGATGAGGCCACTAGTTTGTAGATTTATGAATTAGTGTAATTCATTATCATAACCAATATGTCTTATGTTTTGTGTCATGTGCATTACTTTAATGTATATAAATATACAAATTTTTTTTTTGTAAGTTTGATAAAATAAGAAAATAAATTGGAACTATTTTGGAAGTGTTAATTAATTGGAAAATTTCCCTATCTATATATATATATATATATATATATATATATATATATATATAGTTTAAATTTTATTTCAAAATATAAGTTGAAAACACTAATTTTAACAATGATTAACTATTTAGAAATGTGTTTTGATGATTAAAGTACGAGTGAATTTTTAGAATTCTTATAGATTTTGAAAATATCCATGATTTATTTTATTTAGAAATATGATGTATCCTAGTTGTTTTTATTTAGACTTGAATTATTCAAAAATAATTTAAAGAAAAATTTGAAATTCTCAATGAATTTTTTTTGGTGCTAAATGGTTAGTGATATTTTTTTTTTATAAAAAAGTTTAAGTCTATAAATCAATTTTTAGAATGATGTTTAACCTTGAAAGTGGTTTATTCACTACCTAATTCAATATGGTTTGGTAATGTATTGTATCTTCTAGTAAATAATTATTTGTCTTATTTGCTACTTGGAAAATCTATATATGTTTCCTTGTAACTTTTAAGTGATGGTTAATTCAAAAGAAAATTTAATGATGATCAATTTGGAGCAGTTAGACCTCTATGAGAATATGTTTCATTTTTGGAATCATCGTTTGAGTTATGAGATGAACTTAAAATCTTGGTGCTAATTTTTGGATTAGTTATTTGAATGTGTATATGATTATGTAAATATTAAATTGTTCGTGTTTCAATGGTCAGATTCATTGTTAACTTTAAATCATTTGAAAGTGTTGATGGTTGTATCTAGATGAGTAGAGTTTTGATATTGGTTTTGAAAACAATTTAGAATGTTCGTCATGATTTAGATAGTATGAAATTCATATTATTAGCAATAGTAATTCTTGAATTTTAGAGGTTGGTAGAACTTAGAATTTTTTTAAAAATGAAATTTTGAAGGAGTTAAAGTTTACTTATTTTATATGATGAAAATAAATTTTGTTTGAGTTACTCTTGATTATTTTAAAGAAATTAAATTGAGTTGAATTTTTGTTGATTTATCAAATAACAATAATTCTATGTTACTGATTTTATTTAATGGTTAAAATAGCTTAAAATTTACAACATATTTTACTTTGTCTTATTTTTAAGAAAATTGAAAAGCGTTGTTGTTATGTTGGTTTAGGAGACTTGTGTAAATATTGAATCGCGAGGGTGTTGGAATATTTATTTGAAATGATTGATTTTCTTTTTATTATGATATTATGAACTCATTAGAGTTTACCTCGATGTTAGAGTTTTAGAGTTTAATAACTCTTCAGTGATTTACAATAGTACTAATGATAAAATGTCTACTAATTGAGAAAGAGAAGTAAAAAGAAGGAGAAAAAAAAAACAAGTTTTTTAAAAATCTTCTCAACAGTGAAATTCTTTTTGAAAAGTTATCTAAATTTTGGATTCTATAATTGATGTATTTTACAAGTAGAATTTTTTTAATGAATTAACCTAACAAAATGGTATGCATTAGAATGGTATGTGTAGAGTGCATCATGTATATTGATATGTGTAGAGTGCATCATGTAGATTGATATGTGTAGAGTGCGTCATGTAGATTGGTATGTGTATAGAAACTAAAATTTAATTTATCAATTTTTTTTATTAATTATAAAATTGCAATTTTTATTTGAGACTCAATTTTTAAGATTAGAACAGAACTCCAAAATCTTTAAAATTGATGGTGTGTTATGTTTTGGACCAATTTTGTGGCTTGATAGAAACTTAGGGATGTATCTATAAGCATGTTAAGTAGTTAGTGTGAGAAGAGGATACTATTTTGTAGATTTATGAATTAGTGTAATTCATTATCATTATCATATGTCTTATGTTTTGTGTCATGTGCACTACTTTTTTATGGCTTGATAGACACTGAGGGATGTATCTATAAGCATGTTAAGTAGTTAGTGTGAGAGGAGGCTACTATTTTGTAGATTTATGAATTAGTGTAATTCATTATCATTATCATATGTCTTATGTTTTGTGTCATGTGCACTACTTTAATGTATATAGATTTATAATATTTTTTTTGCAAGTTTGATAAAATAAGAAAATAAATTGGAACTATTTTAGAAGTGTTAATTAATTGTAAAATTTCCTATCTATCTATATATACAGTTTAAATTTTATTTCAAAATACAAATTGAAAATAATAATTTTTACAGTGATGAACTATTTAAAAATGTGTTTTTGA
>NC_021162.2:16385989-16403119 GCF_000331145.2 Cicer arietinum | reverse complement strand
AGCATCTAAAAGTGAAATAGTTTTATATTTCTTCAATCGGATTATTGATTATATACTGATACTAGTGTCATTTCCTTGTTGTTGTAACTAGTTGTAAATTACCAATAAATTATTGTCAATGTGTAATTAAGTGAGTTTTTAACTTTAAGTAAGGAGTAGGAGTTGTGGCGCCGCCTTCGCACTCCTGAATCATGTTAAAGATACTTTTAATTACCCCTGTTTGAATTTGAATGACTACAATTAAAGTTCCTTAAGTAGTTGACTACATGAGTAGGAGGGACTAGCTACCCTGATGACTCATCGTCGGTCAAAGAGGCAACAATAATCTGTAGTTATTATTAGTGTAAATACTTGTTTATTTTGTTTTGGAAATAGTTAGAAAACATGTTCATCTGTTATACAACTTTGAGTGATTATGAGTCTTATGTGGCACCAATGTTGAATGCTTAATAACTGATTTGGTGACGTGAATATTAGGTTGGTTGTGTGTACTTAAATTAAACATTCAATTAAGTATATTTGATCTTCTAAGTAACATGCTTCAAATAAATAAGTGCATTGTGTTAGTGTCTTTTTTTTGTTCTATATTGTCTTATTTGATAAGGACCTAGAACTATTGTAAGAGTTCTATAAATGAATTTTGTGTAACATTTTGAAATTAAGTTATACTTTTAGTGTGTTTGAAACAATATGTGAAAATATTTATCCTATTTAACTATGATTATACACATTACTTTCCTTTAAAAAAAAAAGACTTAAGTGATTGCATGTCATCGAGTTGTTATATGTGTTTTGGTTGTAATTCTTGAAGGTGTGAAATATTTTAAATGTTTCTCGATATGCCTACCTTTTGTGAAACCTGTAGAGTAATTGTTGTTAGAATTTGAACATTTTTAAGAGAGTAAAACTAGTAGAATATTGTTTTAGAAGTTAGTTGAATTTGAGAACGTATATGATATATGTGTTAATTGATTTAACTAAATGTAGCAAGTTCTTGTTGACTAAATTTACATTCTTAGTTTTATCTATAAACGATAATGATTGATCATTATATTTTCTTCATATTTGAGTTGTTGATTGTGATGTGTTTAATTGATTTGTCATGTCATGTTAGCCTATCATGCTAAGTTAATTGATTTTTGACATATTGTGCTTAAATGACTAGTGAATGTCTTATGTAGGGTGATGATATCTTTGGGTACTAAGTTGAATCTTGAGGGTATTTAGTTTGATATTAGTTCATTTGTTGTTCACCACAAATTTCGACGACAAAATTTCTCTAACAAGGGGAGAACTGTAACACCCCAAATTTTATAATAAATATTTTCTTAATGAAATAGGATTTTAGATAATTAATTTGATTTTAAAACTATTTTAGAATATATGTGGATAAATCTTGTGACTAGCTTTCGTTATATGGAAGTTTTCTATGATACACTAATTTTGTATAGATTTGACTAAATAAGTGATATAAATAACAAATATTATATTTTATTATTTTATATATTTTTCTATAAATAATAGTATTTTAGTGTAAATATTTTAAAGAATAAGATTTTAGGTGACTCTACATGTATATGTGCATTTGTAGTTAATGTGATATTTTCTAGTATGTTTGACCGACATTAAGTGTACACATAATTATAATATTTTCTAGTAATTTTAATATTGATTTTCTTTATTTTTATATAGTTTCACATATTTATTTTTAATTATTAAGTAATATACATTGTTGATTTTATTTTTATTTATTTTATCATTTCGACTATTCTATTAAGATGATGTATTTTTTTATGATTATTTTGAAATATGTTATAGTAATAATCATAGTTATTATTTTGAATATGTGAGTTTTGGTTAAAATTATACTTATCTATATTTAGGATAGATGATATTATGTTAAAATGAGTATTTTGGAGAAAAGTTTCTAGGAAAGTAAAATAAAATATTTATTTAATAAGGGCTTTAAGAAAAAAAAAAATGAATTTCAGATCAGACGACTATTTACACCCTTATTTTCTACTTCGGCATATTAATTTGGGCGATTATTGGTTGGACATTTTCTTTTCTACACCTGCGAGTTGTTCATTACACCCTCTTTTCTGCTTCAGACTGGACTCCCCTGTGTTGGGCCTTACAGACTGTTTTACTCCTGCACCTGTACATCTGTCATCTACACACCTCAATTGGCAATTAAAAACAGAAAGAACAAACAGCAGCGCACCATTAACAGCACGCGTAACACCCTCTTCCTCTCAAATTCGTCCCATCAATTCCTTGCCATTTTGAAACAATCCGAACCTCTATCCCACACAAAATCGGCCACTGAATCCATTTTTGGCATCAATTTTATCAATTGTGACTCCGTTTAATCAGAAACAACTGCGTTTCTTTCGTTGGGCGAGCTGTTTTTGACCGATACCGATCACCATGTTTGTCGTCTCAAAAAACTGACATCATTTTTGGATTCCTCTGGTCGAAACCTTCAAGAAGCACTACTCATTTTTGGATTCCTCTCGTCGAAATATATTGAGAATTTGTGAAGTGAAGATTATTTTGTCATCATATAGATAGGGCCTGACAAGCCTAGTGATTCTGGGGAAGTACAACTAAATGAGCCTAATCGTGGCGGTCTGCTGTCGAGCCTTAAGGAAAGATTGTTAGACCTTGGAGGTATTCGGGTGGGGAATTCCTAGGTGACTTGGAGGTAGCACTCCAAATGTCGGGAGCTACCATGCAACACACGTTTACCTCGACTGTCACGTATATGTGTCTCGGGTTGAGTTGAGGGGGTCTATGAGGACATGGCCAATTTGAATTGTCCGTCCACCGGGATGGTGGCATAGTATCCAACCTCCTAACCAAGTATTTCAGAGTTAGAATGGTACCACATTGTGAAGTAAAATATAAGCTCATGCATTGCATTGCAATTTTTTATGATTGTTTTGTTGTGATTAATAGGTATCGTGTGTGATAATAATTTCTCTTAGGTGATTTGATGTTATAGTGAAATGCATTGATTTTACTTGAGTGGTTTTAACTTTATAATGTGATATTTTTCCTTGAAGAATGATTGTGCTATGATACAATGTATTATGATTGTTTGCGTGTTCTTTTTACTTATATTATACTATTAACATGATTTCAAAACTCACCTCCTTCGTTGTTTGTGTTCGACTGGCTTGGCCCTGCGTTTGCGAAATCGCAGTTATTACAGGTTAAAGAGTCTTGAAGTTCAATTTTTGGAGAAACCCCGCTCTGATAGGTGATATCGGGAATTTAGAGTTGTAATTTATATTTTAGTATCTAAATACAAAAGACTTTTTATATGAAAACCTTAGTACTAGTAAGTTTTTGGAATTTAAATAAGAATTTATAGCTAAATCAAGTTCATTGAGATTAAATTGTTTTAATTGAGTAATAAAGTTTGAATTGTTCAATGTGTACTTTGAGAAACGTGATATCCTAAATTAGTTACAAAATTTTGTATTTCCTTTTAAATTAATTTTCTCTATCCGCTGCGAATTTTACTCAAAAAAATCTAGTGTAAATTATTATATATGTCATTTAGGGGTTTAGGGTGTCACAGTATGAACATATATTACAATAGAGTTGTCAACTCTAGTTTATTATATGTTATTATTATCTTTATTTTGTAATTGTACTAAATAACAAAAATAATAATAACATATTACAAAATTGAGTTGTCCAATAAATATGTAATTATTACTTTATTTGACAACTCTTATTTTTTTATATGTTATTATTATTTTTGTTATGAATTAAAACTACAAAACGAAGATAATAATAGCAAAAAATAAAATAGTGTTGTCAAATAAAGTAATAATTATCTATTTATTTGACAACTCAATTTGTTATATGTTATTATTATTATTATTAAGTACAACTACAAAATTGAGTAGTACTTAATAACGAACATACAAATAACATATAACAAAATTGAGTTGTCAAATAAATATATAATTATTAATTTATTTGACAATTCTATTTTATGATATGTTATTATTATATTCATTATGAAGTAAAGCTATAAAACATAGATAATAATAACATATAATAAAATAGTGTTGTCAAATAATGTAATAATTACATATTTATTAGACTTTTTATTAAATGTTATTATTATCTTCGTTTTGTAGTTGTACTTAATAACGGAAATAATAATAACATATAACAAAATTGAGTTGTCAAATAAATATGTAATTATTACTTTATTTGACAACTCTATTTTATTATATGTTATTAATATCTTCGTTATGAATTAAAACTATAAAATGAAGATATTAATAACAAAAAATAAAATAGTGTTGTCAAATAAAATAATAATTACATACTTATTAGACAACTTTATTTTATTAAATGTTATTATTATCTTCGTTTGGTTGTGCTATTTAATAATGAATATAATAATAACATACAACAAAATTGAGTTGTCAAATAAATGTGTAATTATTACTTTATTTGACAACTCTATTTTATTATATGTTATTATTATCTTCGTTATGAATTAAAACTAGAAAACAAAGATAATAATAACAAAAATTAAAATATTGTTGTCAAATAATGTAATAATAACATATTTATTAGACAACTCTATTTTGTTTTATGTTATCACTATCTTCGTTTAGTAGTTGTACTTAATAACTAACATAATAATAACATATAACAAAATTCAGTTGTCAAATAAATATGTAATTATTACTTTATTTGATAACTATATTTTGTTATATGTTATTATTATATTCGTTATGAAATAAAATTATAAAACGATGATAATATTAACATATAATAAAATAGTGTTGTCAAATAATGTAATAAGTACATATTTATTAGACAACTGTATTTTATTAAATATTATTATTATATTCGTTTTGTAGTTGTACTTAATATCTAAAATAATAATAACATATAACAATATTGAGTTGTCAAATAAATATGTAGTTATTTCTTTATTTGACAAATCTATGTTATTATTATCTTTGTTATGTAGGGTGGTACAAAAATCGCCCGAAAAGTCTAGACGAAATCGACGTCTAGGAGACCCTTATAACATTCTTTTCCGAAATTTTTAACTCTGTTTCTATTTCCGGGTGAGATTTCAAACATTAGCCATCGTCTGGTCCAAAAATACATATTTCGGTCCATTTTTATCGCGTGATACGAAAATCGCCCGAAAAGTCCAAATGAAATCGATAACCGGATATGCTTTTGGCGTTCTTCTCCTAAATTTATAACTGTGTTTTGAGTTCCACGTCAGATTTCAAACACCAACCATCGTCTGGTCCAAAAATACGGATTCGGTCCATTTTTGTCTGAGGTACGGAAATCCCCCAAAAAGTCCAAACGAAATGGAGGACTAGGAGACTCTTGTAGCATTCTTCTCCTAAATTTAGAACTATATTTTGGGTTCCGTATCAGATTTCAAACACTAGCCATCATCTTGTCCGAAAATATGGATTTCGATCAATTTTTGTCAGGTAATACTAAAATCGCATGAAAAGTCTAGATGAAATTGAGGACCAAGAGACCCTTATAGCATTCTTCTCCTAGATTTCCGCATGAGATTTCAAACATTAGCCATCATCTGGTCCAAAAATATATATTTCGGTCCATTTTTATCGGGTGATACGAAAATCGCCTGAAAAGTCCAAATGAAATCGATGACCCGATACGCTTTTAGCGTTCTTCTCCTAAATTTATAACTGTGTTTCGAGTTCCACGTCAGATTACAAACACCAGCCATCACCTGGTCCAAAAATACGGATTCGATCCATTTTTGTCTGAGGTACGCAAATCCCCTGAAAAGTCCAAACGAAATGGAGGACTGGGAGACTCTTGTAGCATTCTTCTCCTAAATTTATAACTATATTTTGGGTTCCGTATCAGATTTCAAACACTAGCGATCATCTTGTCCGAAAATATGGATTTCGATCAATTTTTGTCAGGTAATACTAAAATCGCATGAATAGTCTAGATGAAATTGAGGACCAGGAGACCCTTATAGCATTCTTCTCCTAAATTTATAACTGTGTTTGGGGTTTGGAGTTAGATTTCCAACACTAGATTTCTGGTGGAAAGAATATTGTCAAAAAGTCCTTATGAAATTGTGGACCGAGAGACACTTTTAGCATTCATCTCCTAAATTTATAACTTTGCTTCGCGGTCCGCGTCAGATTTCAAACATTAGCCATCGTCTGGTCTGAAAATAAGGATTTCCATCCATTTTGGTCGAGTGGTCCATATTTTTTGGTCTGATGCGGAACCTAAAACACAATTATAAATTTAGGAGATGATTTCTATAAGGGTCTCCTTGTTCTCGATTTCATCTGGACATTTTGGGCGATTTTCGTACCACCTGTCAAATATGGACGGAAATCCGTATTTTCGAACCAAACGATGGCTAATATTTGAAATCTGACGCAAAATCAAAAACACAGTTATAAATTTAGGAGAATAATTCTATTAGGGAATTTTTAGTCGATTTTGGTACCACCCTAAAAAAATGGACCGAAATCCATGTTTTCGGGCCAAACGATGGCTAATATTTGAAATCACAAGCGGAAATCGAAACATAGTTAAACATTTAGGAGAAGAATTCTTTAAGGGTCTCTCGTTCCTCGATTTCATCAAGGCTTTTTGAGAGATTTTCGTATCACCCGACAAAAATGGAACAAAATCCGTATTTCCGGACCAGACGGTGGCTAGTGTTGGAAATCTGACGCAGAATTCGAAACACAATTATAAATTTTGGAGAAGAATGCTATAGGGTTTAGGGTTTAGGGTTTAGGGTTTAGGGTTTAGGGTTTAGGGTTTAGGGTTTAGGGTTTCGGTCCTCGATCTCGTCTGGACCTTTCTGGGGATTTTCGTACCACTAGACAAAAATGGACTGGAATCCGTATTTTCGGACCAGACAATGGCTAGTGTTTAAAATCTAACGCGGAACTCGAACCACAATTATAAATTTACGAAAAGAATGCTAGAAGAGTCTCCCGGTCCTCGATTTCTTCTGGACTTTTCGGGAGATTTTTGTACTATCCTACAAAAATAAAATGAAATCCATATGTTCGGACCAGATTATGGCTAGTGTTTGAAATCTGACCCAGAATCTGAAACACAGTTATAAATTTAGGAAAAGAATGTTGTAAGGGTGTCCCAATCATTGAATTCATGTTGACTTTTCAGGTGATTTACTAACCCCAGACAATAATAGACCAAAATCCTTATATTCGGACCAGATGATGGCAAGTGTTTGAAATCTAACGCGGAACTCGGAAAACAATTATAAATTTATGAGAAGAATGCAAAAAGGGTGTGGGGTCCTCGATTTCATTTTGGCAAGTGTTTAAAATCTGACACAGAACCCAAATCCATATTTATCATTTTCGAACGATTTTTTACCGCTCGACAAAAATTGACCGAAATCCGTATTTTCAAACAAGACGATGGCTTGTGTTTGAAATCTGATGTGGAACCCAAAAAACAATTATAAATTGAGGAGAAGAATTCTATAACGGTCTCCTGGTTTTTGATTTCATCTGGATATTTCGGGCGATATTCGTACCACTTGACAAATAAGGACGGAAATCCATATTTTTGAAATCTAAAGCGGAAATCGAAACACAGTTATGAATTTTGGAAAAGAATTCTATAAGGGTCTCCCGGTCCTCGATTTCATGCGGAATTTTTGGGCGATTTTCGTACTACCCGACAAAAATGAACCGAAATCCATAAATTAAGGCCAAACGATGGCTAATGTTTGAAATCTTACGTGGAAATCGAAACACAATTTTAAATATAGGAAAAGAATGCTATAAGGGTCTCCCAGTCATCGATTTCTTTTGGACTTTTCGGGCGATTTTTGTACAATCCTACAAAAATAAAACGAAATTCGTATGTTCGGACTAGATGATGGCTAGTGATCGAAATCTGACGAAGAATTTGAAACACAATTATAAATTTAGGAGAACAATGCTATAAGGGTCTCTTAATCCTCGACTTCATCTTGACTTTTCGGGCGATTTTCGTAACACCAGACAATAATGGACCAAAATCCGTATATTTTGGACCGGATGATGGCTATTGTTTGAATGCTAAAAGGGCATCGGGTCCTCGATTTGATCTAGACTTTATGGGTGATTTTCGTACCACAAAAAAAAATGGATCGAAATTCGTATGTTCAGACCAGGCGTTGGTTAGTGTTTAAATCTAACACGGAACCCGATACATAGTTATCAATTTATGAGAAAAATGCAATAAGGGTTTTTCGGTCCTCGATTTAATCTAGACGTTTCGAACGATTTTTGTACCGCCCGACGAAAATGGACTGAAATCCGTATTTTCGGACAAGACGATGCCTTGTGTTTGAAATCTGATCTCGAACCCGAAACACAATTATAAGTTCAAGAGAAGAATTCTATAAGGGTCTCCTAGTTCTCGATTTCATCTAAACATTTCGGGCTGATTTTCGTACCACCTGACAAATATGGACGGAAATCCGTAATTTCGAACCAGATGATGGCTAATGTTTGAAATCTGAAGCGAATTCGGAAACACAATTATAAATTTAGGAGAAGAATTCTATTTGAGTCTCCTAGTCCTCGATTTCATCTGGACTTTTAAGTCGATTTTTGTGCCACCCAACAAAAATGGAACGGAATCCGTACTTTCGGACTAGACGATGGCTAGTGTTTGAAATCTGACGCGGAATTCGAAACACAATTATAAATTTTGGAGAAGAATGCTATAAGGGTCTCTCGATCCTCGATTTCGTCTAGACTTTTCTGGGGATTTTCGTACCACCTGACAAAATTGGACCCAATTCTGTTTTTTCAGACCAAACAATGGCTAGTATTTGAAATCTAGCGCGGAACTCGAATCACAATTATAAATTTAGGAGAAGAATCCTAAAAAGGTCTCCGGGTCCTCAATTTTCGTACCACCCTACAAAAATAAAACGAAATCCATATGATTGGACAAGACAATGGCTAGTGTTTGAAATCTGATGGGGAACCCGAAACACAATTATAAATTTAGGAGAATAATTCTATAAGGGTCTCTCGGTCCTCGATTTCATCCGGAATCTTCGGGCGATTTTCGTAAAACTTGACAAAAATGGAACGAATCCGTATTTTCATACTAGACGATGGCTATTGTTTGAAATCTGACGCGGAACAGGAAACACAATTATAAATTTAGGAGAAGAATTCTATAAGGGTCTCCCGGTCCTCGATTTCATCTGGACATTTCAGCGATTTTAGTACTACCCAACAAAAACAGACCGAAATCTGTATGTTCAGACAGGATGATGGCTAGTGTTTGAAATCGGACGCAGAACTCGAAACACACTTATAAATTTAGGAGAAGAATTCTATAAGGGTCTTCTGGTCCTCGATTTCATATGTACCTTTCATGCAATTTTCGTATAGCCCGATTACAATGGACTGAAATCCATATTTTCGGACCATACGATGGCTAATGTTTAAAATCTGAAGCGGAAATCGAAACACAGTTTTAAATTTAGGAAAAGAATGCTATTAGGGTCTTCAGGTCTTCGATTTCTTCTGGAATTTTCGGGCTATTTGTGTACCACCCTACAAAAATGGAACGAAATATGTATTTTCAAACAAGATGATGGGTATTGTTTGAAATCTGACGCAGAATCCGAAACACAGTTATAAATTTATGAGAAGAATGCTACAAGGCTCTCCCGATCCTCGATTTCATCTAGAGTTTTCAGAGGATTTTCGTTCCACCAAACAAAAATGGATCAAAAAATCGTATTTTGGGACCAGACAATGGATAGTGTTTGAAATCTGACGTGGAACTCAAGACACATTTATGAAATCTGACGTGTCCCAGTCCTCGATTTGATATGGGCTTTTCGGGCGATTTTCCTACCACCCGATAAAAAATGGAACAAAACAGAGTTATAAATTTTGGAGGCGAATGCTACAAGGGTCTCCATCATACAAAAATGGAAAGAAATCCGTATTTTCAGACCAGACGATTGCTAGTGTTTAAAATCTGACGCAGAACCCAAAACACTGTTATAAATTTATGAGAAGAATGCTAGAAGGGTCACCCGATCCTAAATTTCATTTGGACTTTTCGGGCAATTTTTGTTCCCTCCGACAAAAATGGAACGAAATCCGTATTTTCGGACAAGAAGATGGCTAGTGTTTGAAATCTGACGCGGAAATCGAAACACATTTATAAATTTAGGAAAAGAATGCTATTAGGGTCTCCAGGTCCTCGATTTCGTCTTGGCTTTTCGGGAAATTTTTGTACCACCCGACAAAGAAGGAACGAAATCCGTACTTTCGGACTAGACGATGGCTAGTGTTGGAAATCTAACACGGAATCCTTAACACATTTATAAATTTTGGAGAAAAATTCTACAACGGTTTCCTAGTCCTCGATTTCGTCAGGAATGTTTGGGGGATTTTCGTACCACCTGAAAAAAATGGAACAAAATCCGAATTTTCGAACCAGATGATGGCTAATTTTTGAAATCTGACGCGAAACTCGATACACAATTATAAATTTAGGAGAAGAATCCTAAAAGGCTCTCTAGGTCCTCAATTTCCTTTGGAATTTTTTGGTGATTTTCGTACCACAATAATAAAATGACCAAAATCATATTTTTGGACCACAAAATGGCTATTGTTTGAAATCTGACATGGAAATCAAAATACAATTATAAATTTAGGAAAAGAATGCTATAACGGTTTCCCGGTCCTCGATATGTTCAGACCCCCCAACTTGGAATTTTCAGACGATTTTCGTACCCCCCGACAAAAATGGACCGAAATCCATATGTTCGGACCAGACAATGGCTAGTGTTTGAAATCTGACGCGGCTCCCGAATTACAATTATAAATTTAAGAGAAGAATGCTCCAAGGGTCTCCCGGTCCTCGATTTCATCTGGACTTTTCGTACTCCTAGACAAAAATGGATCAAAATTCGTATTTTTGGACCAGACAATGGCTAGTGTTTGAAATCTGACGCATAACTCGAAACACGATTATAAATTTAGGATTAGAATGTTACAAGGGTCTCCCGATGCTCAATTTCATCTAGACTTTTCGGGTGAATTTCTTACCCCCAGACAAAAATGGATCAAAATTCGTATTTTCAAACCAAACGATGGCTAGTGTTTGAAGTCTGACCAGGAACTCGAAACACGGTTATAAATTTATGAGAAGAATGCTATAATGGTCTCACGATCCTCGATTTCATCTAGACTTTTCGGGCGTTTTCAGACCAGACAATGGCTAGTGTTGTAAATCTGACACAGAATTCGAAATACAATTATAAATTTGGGAGGTTAATGCTAAAAGGGTCTCCCAGTCCTCAATTTAATCTAGAACTGTAGGGGGACTTTCTAACCACCATATAAAAATGGAATGAAATCCGTATTTTCGGACTAGACAATGGCTAGTGTTTAAAATCTGACGCGGAACCCGAAACACAATTATAAATTTGGAGAAGAATGCTAAAAGGGTCTCCAGGTCCTCGATTTCATTTAAACTTTTTTGGTGATTTTCGTACCCCCAGACATAAATAGAACGAAATCTGTATTTTCTGACCAAATGATCGCTAGTATTTGAAATGGAAACACAGTTATAAATTTAGGAGAAGAATGCTATAAGGAACTCTCAGTCCTCGATTTCATTTAAACTTTTCCAAAAATTTTCGTACCACTCGATAAAAATGGACCGAAATCCGTATTTTCGGACAAGACGACGACTAGTGTTGGCAATCAGACGCGGAACCCAAAACATAATTATAAATTTAGGAGAAGAATGCTATAAGGGTCACCCACTCCTTGATTTCATCTGGACTTTTCGAGCGATTTTTGTACCACCCGACAAAAATGGAACGAAATTCATTTTTTCGACTAGACGATGGCTAGTGTTTGAAATCTGACGTGGAACATGAAACACAGTTATAAATTTTGGAAAAGAATGCTATAACAGTCTCCCAATCCTCATTTTCGTTAGGACATTTCAGAGGATTTTTGTACCACCAGACAAAAATGGACCGAAATCTGTATTTCGGGACCAAACAATGGCTAGTGTTTGAAATCTGACGCGGAAATCGAAAATTAATTATAAATTTAGGAGAGGAAAGCTAAAAGGGTCTCTAGGTCCTCGATTTATCTAGACTTTTTGGGTGATTTTCCTACCACTCGACAAAAATGGACCCAAAAAACGTATTTTCGGACCAGACGATGGCTAGTGTTTAAAATCTGCAAGGAACCTGAAATACAGTTATAAATTTGTGAGAAAAATGCTATAAGGGTCACCCAGTCCTCGATTTCATTTGGACTTTTTGTTCGATTTTTGTACCGCCCTACAAAAATGGAACGAAATCCGTATTTTCATACCATGCGATGGCTAGTGTTGGAAATCTGACGCGGAATTCGAAACACAATTATACATTTTTGAGAAGAATGCTACAATTCGATGGCTAGTGTTTTAAATCTCACACGGAGCCCGAAACATAGTTATAAATTTAAGTGAATAATGCTATAAGGGTTTCCCTATCCTTGATTTCATCTGGACTTTTCGGGCGATTTTCATACCACCCGACAAAACTTGCTCGAAATCCATATTTTCTAACCAAATGATGGCTAACCTTTGAAATCTAACATGGAAATCGAAACACATTTATAAATTTAGGAAAAGAATGCTATAAGGGTCCTCGATTTCGTTTGGACTTTTCGTGCGATTTTTGAACCACCCTACAAAAATAGAACAAAATTTGTATTTTTGGACCAGATGATGGCTAATGTGTTAAATCTGACACGGAACTAGAAACACAATTATCAATTTAGGAGAAGAATGCTACAAGGGTCTCCCTATCCTCGATTTCATTTGCACTTTTCGAGAGATTTTCGTACCACAAAACAATAATGCACTGAAATCCGCATATTTTGGCCAGATGATCGCTAGTGTTTGAAATCTGACGCAGAACCCGAAGCACGGTTATAAACTTAAGAGAAGAATGCTATAAGGGTCACCCGGTCCTCAATTTCATTTGGACTTTTCAGGCGATTTTTGAACCACACGGCAAAAATGGAACGAAATCCGTATTTTCGGACTTGACGATGGCTAGTGTTTAAAATCTGTCTCGGATCCCGGAAAACATTTACAAATTTAGGGGAAGAATGTTATAAGGGTCACCCGGTCCTCAATTTCATTTGGACTTTTTGGGCGATTTTTGAACCATCCAACAAAAATGGAACAAAATCCATATTTTCGGACCAACCGATGGCTAGTTTTGGAAATCTGACGCGGAATTTGAAACATAGTTATAAATTTGGAACAAGAATGCTACAAAGGTCTCCCGTTCCTCGATTTCATCTGGACTTTTCGGGCGATTTTCGTACGAACAGACAAAAATGAACTGAAATCCATATTTTTGGAACAGAAGATGGCTAGTGTTTGAAATTGGACCTGGAACCCAAAACATAGTTATAAATTTAGGAGGAGAATGCTATAAGGGTCTCTCGGGCCTCGATTTCATCTGGACTTTTTTGGTGATTTTCGTACCAACCGACAAAAATGAATCGAAATCTGTCTTTTCAGAATAGACGATTGCTAGTGTTTGAAATATGACGTGAATCTCGAAATGCAGTTATATATTTATGAGTAGAATGCTATAAGGGTCTCCCGGTCCTCGATTTCATCTGCACTTTTCGTGCGATTTTTATACCACCCGACAAAAATGGACCGAAATCCGTATTTTCAGACCAAACGATGGCTAGTTTTGGAAATCTGACGCGGAACCCAAAACACTGTTATATATTTTGGAGAAGAATGCTACAAGGGTCTCCCGGTCCTCGATTTCATTTGGACTTTTCGGGCGATTTTCGTTCCAACACACACAAATGGACTGAAATCACATTTGGGGTTTACAGTTTAGGGTTTAGGGTTCTGGATTTAGGGTTAAGAGATTATGGATTAGAGTTAAGATATTATGGTTTAGGGTTTAGAGTTTGGGGTTTAGGGTTTAAGGTTAAGGGTTTAGGTTTAAGATTTACTGTTTAGGGTTTTGGGTTTAAGGTTCGGGGTTTAGTGTTTAAGGTTATCTTCCTTACGAAGTATAACTACCAAACGAAGATAATAATAACATATAATATAATAGATTGTAAAATAAATATGTAATTATTACTTTATTTGACAACTCTATTTTATTATATATTATTAATATCTTCATTTTACAATTTTATTTCATAATGAATACAAATAACATATAATAAAACACAGTTGTCAAATAAAGTAATAAATACATCTTTATTTGACAACTCTATTTTATTAGGGTTTACTGTGTTAGGGTTTTTTGGGTTTAAAAAATCTTGTTTACGTTTTAAGAAGTCATGTTTCGAGAATAAGTTTTAAGATTTAGGATTTCAGGAGAAGAATGCTATAAGGGTCTAGGGGTCCTCGATTTCATTTGGATTTTTTGGGCGATTTTCGTACCACCAGACAAAAATGGACTGAAATATGTATTTTTGGACTAGACGATGGCTAGTGTTTGAAATCTATCACGAAACCCGAAATAGAGTTATAAATTTAGGTGAAGAATTCTATAAGGGCAACGGGTCCTCGATTTTATCTGGACTTTTCGAGCAATTTCCGTACCACCCAAAAAAAATATACTGAAATCCATATTTTCAGACCAGACGATGGCTAGTGTTTAATGGAATAATTCTATAAGGGTGTCTTGGTTCTCAATTTCATCTGGACTTTTAAGGCGATTTTCGTACCACTCGACAAAAATGGACCAAAATCCAAATTTGCTGACCAAACGATGGATAATGTTTGAAATATGATGTGGAAATCGAAACACAATTATAAATTTTGGAAAATAATGCTATAAGGGTTTCTCGGTTCTCGATTTCTTCTTTACTTTTCGGGCAATTTTTGAACACCCTACAAAAATTGAACGAAATTTGTATTGTCGAACCACATGATAGCTCGTGTTTGAAATATGACACAGAATCTGAAACACAATTATAAATTTAGGACAAGAATGCTACAAGGGTCTCCCTATCCTTGATTTCATCTGGACTTTTCGGGCGATTTTCGTAACAACAAACAATAATTGATCAAAATTCGTATTTTCTGACCAGATGATCGCTATTGTTTGAAATCTGACGCGGAATCTGAAACACAATTATACATTTTGGAGAAGAATGCTACAAGGGTCTCCCGGTCCTCGATTTCATTTGGACTATTCGGGGGATTTTTCTACCACCATACAAAAATGTACCAAAAATGTGCTTCGGGTTCGACGCCAGATTTCAAACACTAGCCATAGTCTGGTCCGGAAATACAGATTTTGGTCGATTTTTGTCAATGGGTACGAAATTCTCTCGAAAGATAAAATCGAGGACCAGGAAACCCTTATTGCATTCTTATCCAAAATTTATAACTTTGTTTCGGGTTCCGCCGTAGAATTTAAACACTAGCCCTTCTCTGGTCCGAAAATACAGATTTCGGTCCATTTTTGTCAGGTGGTAAAAAAATCAACCGAAAAGTGCAGATGAAATAGACGACCGAGAAACACCTATAGCATTCTTCTTCTAAATTTATAATTGTGTTTTGGGTTCCGAGTCAGATTTTAAACACTAGCAGTCGTCTTGTATGAAAATACGTATTTCGGTCCATTTTTGTCGGCTCGTACGAAAATCGCTCTAAAATTCCAAATGAAATCGAGGACCATCATGGTACCCTTAGTCCAAAAATCCTTCCCTGAAATGGAACTTTCAGTCTGGAGGAAGAACTAGCATGAAAGTCGATCTATTACAACGAGCGCGGTTGTTCTTATTTCAATTTCTTCTTCCAAGCCTTACATGCACTAAGTTACTTATAACCACAGTAAGGGCGATATGAATACCATCGTTAGCAATAACTTCCCCTTCGCCTAATCCCTTTATATCGAGGACCATCATGGTACCCTTAGTCCAAAAATCCTTCCCTGAAATGGAACTTTCAGTCTGGAGGAAGAACTAGCATGAAAGTCGATCTATTACAACGAGCGCGGTTGTTCTTATTTCAATTTCTTCTTCCAAGCCTTACATGCACTAAGTTACTTATAACCACAGTAAGGGCGATATGAATACCATCGTTAGCAATAACTTCCCCTTCGCCTAATCCCTTTATCCCCTCTCCCAATCCCTTCTTTCAGTTGAATGTTTGCAAAGTCCGAACTCCCTGTGTTAAGCATAATTACCCCCTGCTGAGTCGAGAACTGTAAGATCAGTCAAGCAGGCTAGTCAAGTACTCCTGTAAGCCATAAAGCAAAGAGCGTAGCGGGTAATCTGTGCAAGAAGTGACTTCCTTGCCTTAATAACTTATTATCTGTCCATTCAAAAGAAAAGAGAGGGGGATGAATGTGAAATGAAACCTTGATTTTCTTATACGATTACGATACCACCTGCCGCACCTCCGTACTCTGATTCAAATGCGGCGGATGGAGATTCAGATAGGAATGATTCGGGTGCTGAGGACAGGCATTATTTTGTTTAAGCTTAAGATTCGGATTCAGGCTGGGGAGGAAGTCCTCTCCTAGTTCTAGTTGAAGTGGATAATGATCGAAGGGAGAAAGAATCGTCTTAATCATTTTGATGTGACATCGGCCAGGCGATTTCAACTCGGAATCTTCTTTCTACGAGTCGAACGTAGCCTAGAAAGGAGCGCTACAAAGTGGTCGAAGAGCTTTGTGCTGGAACTTGTTTTTCTCCTATTCCTACTTCGCCTCCTGTAACTCTTGTTTTGATGCTTAAATAGAGGCCTAATCACGTAAGACACTAAGCCGAGTCTCAAGTTCCTGCTGTCAAAGAGTTCCTTTTGGCTTATATAATAATATTATTAGAAATAACTAAACTCTAACTGGGCAGACCCTTAATCACTTCTAGTGGACTATGCATAGGACTACCCACGGAGCGGTGAAAAGACAGATAGTATTCCTATTGATTCTAAGGGAGAACGAAGGACGGAGTGGAGGATGGAGGCGGATCGGTTGGAGCGCGGGCTAGCCGGCCGGGAGGTTCGATTCCTCCCCGATTCCTATTTACTCGATCCATTGTTCGTGCAATC
>NC_021162.2:16374351-16385159 GCF_000331145.2 Cicer arietinum | reverse complement strand
GAGTTCGGTCCATTTTTGTCGGGTTGTACGAAAATCGCCCTAAACGTCCAGATGAAATCGAGGATTGGGAAACCTCTATAGCATTCTTCTTCTAAATTTATAACTGTCTTTTAGGTTCCGCATCAAATTTCAAACACTAGCCATCATCTTGTTCGAAAATACGGATTTCGGTCCATTTTAGTCGGGTGGTACGAAAATCGCCCAAAATGTCTAGACGAAATTGAGGACAAGGAGAACCTTATACCATTATTCTCTAAAATTTATAACCGTGCTTCAGGTTCGGCGCCAGATTTGAAAAACTAGCCATAGTCTGGTCAAAAAATACAGATTTTGGTCCATTTGTGTCGAAGGGTAAGAAAATCCCCCGAAAAGTCCAGATGAAATCGACGACCGGGAGACCCTTATAACATTCTTATCCAAAATTTATAACTTTGTTTCGGGTTCCGCGCCATATTTCAAACACTAGCTAACGTCTGTCGGAAAATACGATTTTTAGTCTATTTTTGTCGTGTGGTACGAAAATCGATCGAAAAGACCAAATGAAATCGAGGACTAGGGGACCCTTATAACATTCTTGAAAGACCCTTATAGCATTTTTGTCGCGGGGTATGAAAATTGCGTGAAAATTTCAAATGAAATCGAGGACCGAAAGACCCTTATAGCATTGTTCTTATAAATTTAAAACCGTGTTTCAGGATCCGCGTTAGATATCAATCGCTAGCCATCATCTTAATTGAAAATACGGACTTCGGTCTATTTTAGTCGGGTGGTTCGAAAATCGCCCGAAATGTCTAGATCAAAATAGAGAACCGGGAGACCCTTATAGTATTCTTCTTATAAATTTATAACTGTGTTTTGGGTTTCAGGTCAGATTTTAAACACTAGCCATCGTCTTGTTCGAAAATACGGATTTAGGTCCATTTTAGTCATATGGTACGAAAATCCCCCCCAAAGATATCAATCGCTAGCCATCATCTTAATTGAAAATACGGACTTCGGTCTATTTTAGTCGGGTGGTTCGAAAATCGCCCGAAATGTCTAGATCAAAATAGAGAACCGGGAGACCCTTATAGTATTCTTCTTATAAATTTATAACTGTGTTTTGGGTTTCAGGTCAGATTTTAAACACTAGCCATCGTCTTGTTCGAAAATATGGATTTAGGTCCATTTTAGTCATATGGTACGAAAATCCCCCCCAAAGTGTAAATAAAATTGAGGACCCGGAGTCCCTTATAGCATTCTTCTCCTAAATTTATAAATGTGCTTCTTGTTCTTCGTCAGATTTCAAACACTAGCCATCATCTGATATGAAAATATAGATTTTGTCTATTTTTGTCGAGGAGTAAGAAAATCGCCTGAAAATCGCCTGAAAATCGTCTAGGACCGAGAGACCCTTATAGCATTCTTCTTCTAAATTTATAACTGTGTTTCGGGTTCTGAGTCATATTTTAAACACTAGCCGTCGTGTTATTCGGAAATACCGGTTTTGGTCCATTTTAGTCTAGTGGTATGAAAATCGCCCGAAAAGTCTAGATGAAATCGAGGACCAGGAGACACTTTTATCATTCTTATCCAAAATATATAACTGTGTTTCGGGTTCTGCGTCAAATTTCAAACACTAGCCCTCGTCTAATCCCGAAAATACAAATTTCGCTCCATTTTTGTTGGGTGGTATACAAATCGCCCGAAAAGTCCAGATGAAAACGAGGACAGGGAACCCTATTAGCATTCTTCTTCTAAATTTATAACTGTGTTTTGGGTTCCGAGCCAGATTTTAAACACTAGCCATCGTCTTGTTCGAAAATACGGATTTCGGTCCATTTTAGTAATGTGATACGAAAATCACCTGCAAAGTCTATATGAAATCGAGGATCGGGAGACCGTTATAGCATTCTTCTCCAAAATTTATAAATGTGCTTCGGGTTCGGCGCTAGATTTCAAACACTAGGCATAGTATGGTCCGAAAATCTAGATGTTAGTCCATTTTGGTCGAGGAGTATGAAAATCCCCCGAAAAGTCCAAATGAAATTGAGAACCGGGAGACCCTTATAGCATTCTGATAAAAAATTTAACCGATATTTCGGGTTCCGCGCCAGATTATAAACACTAGCCATTGTCTGGTCCAAAAATATGAATTTCGATCTATTTTTGTCAAGTGGTTCGAAAATCGCCTGAAAATACCAGATGAAATCGAGGACTAGGAGACCCTTATAGAATTCTACTCGTAAGTTTATAATTGTTTTAAGGGTTCCGCTTCAGATTTCAAACACTAGCAGTCGTCTTGTATGAAAATACGGATTTAAGTCCAATTTAGTCAGGTGGTACGAAAATCGCTCAAAAAGTCTACATGAAATCGAGGACCAGGATACTCTTATAGCATTCTTCTCCTAAATTTATAATTGTGTTTAGGGTTCCGCGTCATATTTCAACCACTAGCCATCGTCTTGTTCGAATATACGGATTTCAGTCAATGTTTGTCGGGTGGTACGAAAATCACCTGAAAAGTCCAGATGAAATTGAGGAATGGGAGATCTTTATTTCATTCTTCTCCTAAATATATAATAGTGTTTCGGGTTCCGCGTCAAATATACAACACTAGCCATCGTCTGGTCGGCAAATACTGATTTTGGTCAATTTTTTTCGAGGGGTAGAAAAATCGCCCAAACATTTCAGATGAAATCGAGAACCGAAAGACCCTTATAACATTCTTCTTCTAAATTTATAACTGTGTTTTGGAATCCGTATCATATTTCAATAAATAGCCATCATCTTTTTCAAAAATCTGGATTTCGGTCCATTTTAGTCGGGTGATACGAAA
The DNA here is from genome assembly GCF_000331145.2 of Cicer arietinum. Classification (NCBI taxonomy): domain Eukaryota; kingdom Viridiplantae; phylum Streptophyta; class Magnoliopsida; order Fabales; family Fabaceae; genus Cicer; species Cicer arietinum. Next base: position 16,382,341 of record NC_021162.2, on the reverse strand, counting down.
ATCGCCCGAAATTTCCAAATGAAATTGAGGACCAGGAGACTCTTATAACATTCTTCCCCTAAATTAATAATTGTGTTTCGGATTCCGCATAAGATTTCAAACACTATCCATTGTCTTGTTCAAAAATACGGATTTCGGTCCATTTTTGTCGGGTGGTACGAAAATCGCCTGAAAAGTCTAGATGAAATCGAGGACAGGGAGACCCTTGTAGCATTCTTCTCCTAAATATATAAGAATGTTTCGGGTTTCGCATAAAATTTCAAACACTAGCCATCGTTGTGTCCGAAAATACAGATTTTGGCCCATTTTTGTCGAGGGGTACAAAAATTGCTAGAAAACTCCAGATGAAATCGAGGACCGAGAGACCCTTATTGCATTCTTCTCCAAAATTTATAACTGTGTTTCAGATTCAGCGCCAGATTTCGAACACTAGCCATCTTCTGGTTCGAAAATACAATTTTCGCTCTATTTTTGTCGGGTGGTACGGAAATCGCCAAAAAGACCAGATGAAGTCGAGGACTAGGAAACCCTTATAGAATTCTTCTCTTAAATTTATAATTGTGTTTTGGGTTTCGCATCAGATTTCAGACACTTGCGTTCGTCTTGTACGAAAATACGGATTTCGGTCCATTTTTTTTGGGTGGTACTAATATCGTACGAAAATTCTAGTTGAAATCGGGGACCAAGAGGCCCTATATTTCAACCACTAACCATCGTCTTTTTCAGAAATACGGGTTCCGACCAATTTTTGTCGGGAGGTACAAATATCACATGAAAATTCTAGATGAAATCGAGGATCGGGAGACCTTGATAGCATTCTTCCCCTAAATTTTTATCGGGTTCCGCGTCAGATACCAAACACTAGCCATCGTCTGGTCCGAAAATACAGGTTTTCGCGTCAGATATCAAACACTAGCCATCGTCTGGTCCGAAAATACAGGTTTTGGTCCATTTTTATCGTGGGGTAGAAAAATTGCCTGAAAAGTCCAGATGAAATCGAGGACCGAGAGACCCTTATAGCATTCTGCTTCTAAATTTATAATTGTGGTTCGATACCCACTTCAGATTTCAATCACTAGCCATAATCTTGTTCGAAAATACGGATTTCAGTCCATTTTAGTCGGGTGGTACGAAAATCGCACAAAAATTCCAGATGAAATTGAGGATCGGGAGACCCTTATAGAATTCTTCTCCTAAATATATAACAGTGTTTCGGGATCCGTGTCAGATTTCAAACACTAGCCATCGTCTGATCCAAAAATACAGATTTTGGTCCATTTTTGTCGAGGGGTACGAAAATCGCCCAAAAAGTCGAGATGAAATTGAGGATCGAGATATCCTCATAGCAGTCTTCTTCTAAATTTATAATTATGTTTCGCGTTCCGCCCCAGATTTCAACCACTACCTATCATCTTGTTCGAAAATACTGATTTCTGTCCATTTTAGTCAGATTGTACGAAAAACGCATATAATGTCTAGATGAAATCGAGGACCGGAAGACCCTTATAACATTCTTCTCCTAAATGTATAACAACGTTTCTGGTTCAGCGTCAGATTTCAAAAACTAGCCATCATCTTGTCCAAAAATACAAATTTTGGTCCATATTTTTCGAGGGTTACGGAAATCGCTCGAGAAGTCCAAATAAAATGGAGGACCGGGAGACTTTTATAGCATTCTTCTTCTAAATTTATAACCGTGTTTCGGATTCCGCGTCAGATTTCAAACACTAACCATCGTCTTGTTCAAAAATAAGGAGTTCGGTCCATTTTTGTTTGGTGGTACGAAAATCGCCCGAAAAGTCTAGATGAAATCGAGGACCGGGAGACCCTTATAGCGTTCTTCTCCTAAATTTAAAATTATGTTTCGGGTAAGATTTCAAACACCAGCCATCGTCTTGTCCGAAAATACAGCTTTTGTTCCAGTTTTGTCAAGGGATACGAAAATCGACATAAAAGTTCAAATGAAATCGAGGACAGGGAGACTTTTATTGCATTCTTCTCCTAAATTTATAATTGTGTTTTGGGTTTCGTGTCAGATTTCAAACACCAGCCATCGTCTTGTTCGAAAATACGGATTTTGGTCCATTTTTGTCGGGTGGCACGAAAATAGCCTGAAAAGTTCAGATGAAATCAAGGACTGGGAGACCCTTATAGAATTCTGCTCCTAAATATATAATAGTGTTCTGGTTCCGTGTCAGATTTCAAAAACTAGCCATTGTCTTGTCCGAAAATACATATTTTGTTCCATTTTTTTCATGGGATACGAAAATCGGCGAAAAAGTCCAGATGAAATCGGGGACCAGGAGACTTTTATAGGATTCGTCTCCTAAATTTATAACAATATTTCGAATGTCGCGTCAAATTTCAAACACTAACCAAAGTCTTGTTCGAAAATACGGATTTCGGTCCATTTTTGTCGAGGGGTACGAAAATCGCCAAAAAAGTCCATATGACATCGAGGACTAGGAGACCTCTATAGCATTCTTCTCCTAAATTTATAATTGTGTTTCGGGTTTCGCGTCATATTTCTACCACTAGCCATCGTCTTGTTCGAAAATACGGATTTCGGTCAATTTTTGTCAGGTGGTACGAAAAATTACCTGAAAAGTCTTGATAAATCGAAGATCAGGAGACACTTATAGCATTGTTCTCCTAAATATATAACAGTGTTTCAAGTTTTGCGTCTGATATCAAACACTAGCCATCGTCTGGTCCGAAAATACAGATTTTGGTCCATTTTTGTCGGGTGGTACGAAAATCGCCCGAAAAGTCAAGTCGAAATCGAGGACCGAGAGACCCATTATAGCATTCTTCTTCTAAATTTATAACTTATTCTGGTTCTGCATAGAACTTCAAACATTAGCCATCATCTTGTTCGAAAATACAAATTTCAGTCCATTTTAGTCGGGTGGCACGAAATTCAACTTGAATGTCTAGATGAAATTGAGGACCAGGATACTCTTATAGCATTCTTCTCCTAAATTTATAACTGTGTTTTGTTTTACGTGTCAGATTTCAAACACTAGCCATCGTCTTGTTCGAAAATACGGATTTTGGTCCATTTTTGTCGGGTGGTAAGAAAATAGCCTGAAAAGTTCAGATGAAATCAAGGACTGGGAGACCCTTATAGAATTTTGCTCCAAAATATATAATAGTGATTCGAGTTCGCGTCAGATTTCAAACACTAGCCATCATCTTGTTCGGAAATACAGATTTCGGTCCATTTTTGTCGGGTGGTACAAAAATCACCCGAAAAGTCCAGATGAAATCAAGGACCGATAGACCCTGTAACACCCCGATTTTCAAAGCGAGGGTGTATATTTTTTTTTTCAAAAGAAATTAAACTAAAACAGAGAAATAAATAAGGTAATACATTTGGATAAATAATTAAGTCATTATAATTTACAAGCAGCGGAAAAGTTTCTCAAAATATGAATCCAAAATATTTACACATCAAAAAGTGGTACATGTAACCCATCGAGAATAACATGTCAAGCTGACAATATTAGTATAGGTATAGTCTTACATTTTAAAATAAATACAATTCAAAAGAAAGACGTATGTTCCCTCTATGTCAACCTAATCTGATCATTCTCCAAAACAAACAAACTAAACACCCTGAGTGATCTCCACGCGCCCCGTAAGATCCTCCTAACATAGCTCCAGTCAGACATTCCCCTCTACATTCCCATCCACAGGGTACGAACCGGTAGGATTGTCCTGGGTCTCATCTGAGGGCAAAGCCCAGATTTCCTCAATAGTTGTAAAGGGTCACCAACCTAGCATGCACCTTAAAAGGGTTTTCCATACGCTAAAAGTTCATATAACACTTGCCAAATAAAAAATGAAATCAAAATAAAGTTCTCAATCCATCAAGTAATACATAACTGACCAAAACATTGATAAATCAATTGAGCAATCGATTATCTAACTCAAAATAAGAATCTCTACTAAGCCAATCGATTTCCTGAAGGTTTTTAGTGAAATTTGAACTCTGGGCTTAATTCAATCGATTGTGAGATCGATTGAATGAATAACTGAGCCCCTGACTTAATGCCAATCGATTTCCAAATCGATTTTGTCAGTTTTGCTGAGTTCATGTATGGCCAAATCGATTTCCAAATCGATTTCTTCAATGGTTTTGAAAAACATATTATAAAATCGATTGGCAAATCGATTATGTCAAATTAGGGAAGTCCCTGTAACTCATCCAATCGATTGGGAAATCGACTTCCCTGAATATTCTTCCAAAAATACATAAACTAACTCAATATCATTCATACACAATTCCACATCTTAACACTTAGCAATTCCCACACGATCACCACAACAAATTGGGTTCCGAAATAGTTTTGCAATCCATCACACTTACATCCATACATAACACTTAGCAATTTCAACACAATTACCACGACCACTCAAATTCAAAACACTCAATCATAAACTTGAATCAAATACGGCTCGTGTGCCAAGCACCCTAATGCGATTCGTATATGCCAAAATGCATGGACTCGGAATCCCAAACCAAAACACTCCTCGAAGGGCCGTAAATCATAATTGTACCGCCTATCGCATGCCAAAGTACCAATTGCCGAGGTGCCACCTATCACGGGTCAGCAAAATTTACTAAAAAGCGTAAATCATAAACGTACAACCTATCACAGGTCAGTACTGTTTACTGAGGTGCCACCTATCACGGGTCAGCACGATTTACTAAAAGAAAAAGCGTAAATCGTAAACGTACCGCCTATCACAGGCCAAAGTACTATTTACCGAGGTGCCACCTATCACGGGTCAGCATAATTTACCAAAAACGTAAATCGTAAATGATAGCGTTTTCACGGGTCAGTACTGTTTGAATCGTTGCAAGTAATAATAAAACGGTAGTACCGAGTGTCGAACTCAAGGATTGCGTTTTACTATTGAATTATATTTAGTCACTAAAATTGAACAAAAAGTAACGAAGTTGATTGAAATAATATTTAAAATTGACAGCACTAGTTAAATTGATCCTTTATAAATTGAGAAAAATGTCATGGATGAGTTTCACTTCGAATCCAACTTTGGTGTCTAATTTGATCCTAGTTATTAAATTCCTTTATTGAATTATTACCGAATTCTCTTTATTATTCTTGCCCTAATGTCTTAGTGACAGAACCTTTAATTCCAAAGTAACCCCTAATTCCTTAGTAGATTTAAGATTAGAACTAAGCATTACCGTATAAAATTCGCTTGTAAATTATTGCTTTGCAACTAATTTAATTGGTTTCATGACCTGCACCTACGTCTGGACTACAAATTCATGAATTTCTCATCTCAAGCATTTGTAAAGTCCACTTCCGTTTCAAATTACAAATCGTAGAACATTTTAATGTTGATCAAGCAATAAAAAGCATTAAGCACAGAGATGAGAAAAATAATTCAATAAACTCATTCATATAACTAGAAATCAAATCATAAAAATAAGGGTTTCATCTTGTTACACTCATCCCTAACAAATAGGGTTTAGTTACTCATGACAGAAATAAAAGAGATAAAGATTAGAGAAGAATTACAAGAAGGATTCATGAATGATTCTTGATAAAACTGCTCCAATGATGTTAGAAACGGCCGTCTTTGAGGTTCTATGCTAGGGCACAAGTCTCCCAACTTCCCAATAGTCAAAAAGATCCCTAAAACAGTAAAAATCTGTGTTTTTATGGTTGCTGGTGCGGGTCGCGCGCCCAGGCGCGGAAAAACACGCTCCAGCGCGTTTGGGCAGTAGCAGATGCTGGAAAAAGCTCTTGGCTTGCGCTTGGGCGCGCTCGGGCGCTCAGCATCTGATGTCCAGCTTATATTGCATTTGGCTCCTCTTTTGGGTCTGAATTCGGTTCTGGCGTCTTCATGAACGTTGTAGCTATGGATCTTAGCTTTCATTTGCACTTGGTTTGACTCGAATTAGACATCTACAACTCCAGATATGGCTGAAATACTCTACATGTGTCATGTTGATTTCTCACAAAAATTCAGCACTTCACCAAAACACAACGCAATGTAAAATTACGAAAAATTCCTACTTAATCACTAAAATAAGACACAAAACATTTAATTTAACTCAAAGAACAAAAATCAACAAAATATATCAAATAAATCCTTAATTTAACTAATAATTGAGGATAAATAAGACTAAAATAGTGGGAAAAAATGCATATGATGAAGAGTCATCAACTCCTCGCCGTCATCATCGTTAGACTTATCCTCGTCATAATCTAAATGACGACGACGACGAGATGACTCAGCATGTATGGAAGCAACACATTTTTTCAATGTTGCTAGCTGTATCTGAAGCTCTATAGTGCGTTTCTCATCCTCTTGTCAACGATGCTCTGCTTTCCTTAGCTTCTTTCGCACCTCTCGTGCCTCGTGCTCTGCTGCTTTTGCTCGCTCCTCAAATGCCGCTATCTATGCCACTTGGCTACAACTACTAGATGTTTCCCCACCTTTGGAAGCTTGTTGCAACTTACCTTGAAAAGTTTCCTACTCAAATAGAAAATAATGTAACATAATCAAATTACTTTTACAAGAAATACAAATGAAAGAATGAATGAATGATTTAATATTTCTTACATATGTTTTTGTTGCTCTTTCATCAACCCAAGAGTTGTCCTACTTCTTAGTGAGAGTTTTTTAAAAAACCAAATCCAATGTGGGGTCTTGATAGTGTTTCACCAAGTGTACTGAATCGTTGCAAGTAATAATAAAACGGTAGTACCGAGTGTCGAACTCAAGGATTGCATTTTACTATCGAATTATATTTAATTACTAAAATTTAATAAAAAGTTCTCAAGTTGGTTGAAACAATATTTAGAATTAATAATAGAAATAAAATTGCCCTTTTATAATAAGAAAAATGTCAGGGATGAGTTTCACTTCGAATCCAACCTAAGTGTCTAATTTGATCCTAGTTATTGAATTCCTTTATTGAATTATTACCAAATTCTATTTATTATTCTTCCCTAATGTCTTAGTGACATAACCTTTAATTCCAAAGTAACTAATTCCTTAGTAGATTTAAGATTAGAATTAAGCATTACCGTACAAGAATTCTCTTTTTAAACTACTGCCTCTGCAACTAATTTAATTGGTTTCATGACCAACATACACTGACATTAAACAAAGAAAACGAGAAAACGGAAAGAAACAGGACAAACAACAGAAAGAAAAAAAAGGAAAGAAAACTTCTCTTAGTTTAGTAGTTCAAAGATTCTCATTTAGATCATTCGCTCATGTTTCGCTATGGTCGCCAGTATACTGGTGAGGTGCAAATAGATCATCATAAAACATGCCTCCTGGTGTCTGTTGAGCGAAGGATGTACTTGCGACCTTAGTTTGTTTTGCTTTTTTGTTGGGTTGCCATTAGGTCCTTTGATGATAATGGAGGAGGGTTTGGAGAGTGATAATGAAGAAGGGGAGTGTTGAATGAGAAGATAGGTGTTTTGAAGGACTTATAGTCGTGCAAAGCGCTTGGGCGCGCGTTGACAGTGACGAATGCTGGGAAAAAGCGCTTGGCTTGCGCTTGGGCGCGCTTGGGTGCGCTTGGGCGCGCGTTGACAGTAGTAAATCCTAAAAAACGCGCTTGGCTTGCGCTTGGGCGCGCGTTGTGTCACTTGGAGCCGTACTATCGCTTCTCAACACATCTTTTTGATTCCTTGCTCATACCAAACATCAAAACTAAGAGAACTAGCAATTTGAGACTAAAATTGGAACTAAATGGAGTAAAATAAATGTGAAATGCAATAAAAAAATACGGTGCAAAGGATATAAAATTGGGTTGCCTCCCAATAAGCGCTTATTTAAAGTCATTAGCTTGACGTCTCAACTATTGTCAAGGTGGTATATATGACAGGAAGAACACATCATCCTTCTTCTTCTTTTTGTTTGGTAGAAATTCCATGAACTTGAGAAATAAAAGATGTTATTTCCATTCCCTTCTCAAGTACCCCTAGATGAA
>NC_021162.2:16372748-16374276 GCF_000331145.2 Cicer arietinum | reverse complement strand
CATGGCTAAAACCTCTTTCACCTTCGGATCCTTACTTTCTTTAACAACATCTTGGGGTAGGCATAACACTTTTTCTAATGGCATAATGTGTCCTTGATGTTCACCTTCTTCATCGACTATCAAATTAAAAATCTCAATTCGGTTGCACCCTTCTCTTTCGTTTGAATGCTCCTTGGCTTTTAAAATATTGAATGTAACTGTTTCCTCATTTACCTTAAAGTTTAAGGTGCCATCTGCTACATCAATCATAGCTCGCCCTGTTGCTAAGAATGGTCTCCCCAAAATCAAAGGAATGTCATTGTCTTCCTCCATGTCTAGTACCACACTTTCCATTCTTATGTGCTTCTCCGCAAAAGTCACACCTAAGAGGCTGCATCGGAGGGATCTGAGGGTGATATTTTAAAAATGTATAGCTCAAGATTTGCCCCTCAATCATGCGACATATACCCGAAATAAGACAAATATCACACTCTTCATATAATTGTAGTAGAATATCATCATTATAATCTTCCATGCTCTACAGCGAATAGTTATCTCAAACAAAGAAGAGACAAACCACTAGACATGACATTAGCAAGTTCAACAAATAAAAAAAATAAAATAAAATCAAAAATTTTACTACAGAGCAAAAAATTTCAATTAAGTAAATAAATTAAATTCAATAGTGATATGGCAATCCCCGGCAAAGGCGCCAAAAACTTGATAGCATTTCAGCAAGTGTACTGAATCGTTGCAAGTAATAATAAAACGGTAGTATCGAGTGTCGAACTCAAGGATTGTGTTTTACTATTGAATTATATTTGATTACTAGAATTGAACAAAAAGGTTCCCAAGTTGATTGAAATAATGTTTGAAATTAACAACAATAATAAAATTGATCTTTTATAATGAGAAAAATGTCAGGGATGAGTTTCACTTCGAATCCAACCTTGGTGTCTAATTTGATCCTAGTTACTGAATTCCTTTATTGAATTATTACCGAATTCTCTTTATTATTCTTGCCCTAATGTCTTAGTGACAGAACCTTTAATTCCAAAGTAACCCCTAATTCCTTAGTAGATTTAAGATTAGAACTAAGCATTACCATATAGAAATTCTCTTGTAAATTATTGCTTTGCAACTAATTTAATTGGTTTCATGACCTGCACCTATGTCTAGACTACAAATTCATGAATTTCTCATCTCAAGCATTTGTAAAGTCCACTTCCGTTTCAAAATACAAATCGTAGAACATTTTAATGTTGATCAAGCAATAAAAAGCATTAAGCACAGAGATGAGAAAAATAATTCAATAAACTCATTCATATAACTAGAAATCAAATCATAAAAATAAGGGTTTCATCTTGTTACACTCATCCCTAACAAATAGGGTTTAGTTACTCATGACAGAAATAAAAGAGATAAAGATTAGAGAAGAATTACAAGAAGGATTCATGAATGATTCTTGATAAAACTGCACCAATGATGTTAGAAACGGTCGTCTTTGAGTTTCTATGCTAGGGCACAAGTCTCCCAACTTCCCAAGAGT
>NC_021162.2:16352091-16372704 GCF_000331145.2 Cicer arietinum | reverse complement strand
GCGCCCAGGCGAAAAACGCGCTCCAGCGCGTTTGGGCAGTAGCAGATGCTGGAAAAAGCTCTTGGCTTGCGCTTGGGCGCGCTCGGGCGCTCAGCATCTGATGTCCAGCTTATATTGCATTTGGCTCCTCTTTTGGTTCTGAATTCGGTTCTGGCGTCTTCATGAACGTTGTAGCTATGGATCTTAGCTTTCATTTGCACTTGGTTTGACTCGAATTGGACATCTACAACTCCAGATATGGCTGAAATACTCTACATGTGTCATGTTGATTTCTCACAAAAATTCAGCACTTCACCAAAACACAACGCAATGTAAAATTATGAAAAATTCCTACTTAATCACTAAAATAAGACACAAAACATTTAATTAACTCAAAGAACAAAAATCAACAAAATATATCAAATAAATCCTTAATTTAACTAATGATTGAGGATAAATAAGACTAAAATAGTGGGAAAATATGCATATGATGAAGAGTCATCAGTAAACGTACCACCTATCACGGGTCAGTATAGTTTACCGAGGTGCCACCTATCACGGGTCAGCACGATTTACCAAAATGAAATGCATGAGCATACACTGACTCCATCCACAACAATCGTTAAGCAAATGCAGATATTAAAAGATTCCCCATTTTTAATACTCATTTAACTTAAACGATTTTCACAACAAACATTAAGTAAACAAGACATTAAGAGATTCCCCATTCTTAATACTCATTTAACTTAAACGATTTTCCCAAACACACATTAAGTAAACAAGACATTAAGAGATTCCCCATTCTTAATACTCGTTTAACTTAAACGATTTTTACAAACACACATTAAGTAAACAAGACATTAAGAGATTCCCCATTCTTAATACTCATTTAACTTAAACGATTTTCGCAAACACACATTATAGCATTCTTCTTCTAAATTTATAACCGTGTTTCGGGTTTAGCGTCACATGTCAAACACTAGCCATCATCTTGTTCGAAAATACGGATTTTGGTCCATTTTTGTCGGGTGGTGCGATATCGCCCGTAATGTCCAGATGAAATCGAGGACTTGGAGACCCTTATAGCATTCTTCTCCTAAATGTATAACTGTGTATCTAGTTTCGCGTCATATTTCCACCACTACCCATCGTCTTGTTCGAAAATACGGATTTTCGTCCATTTTTGTCGAGGGGTACGAAAATCACCTGAAAAGAACAGATGAAATCGGGGACTGAGAGACCCTTATATCATACTTCTTTTAAATTTATAACTATGTTTCAGGTTGCGTGTCAGATATCAAACACTAGTCATCATCTTGTTCAAAAATAAGGATTTCGGTCCATTTTAGTCGGGTGGTACGATAATAACCCGAAATGTTCAGATGATATCGAGAAGCAGGAGATCCTTATACAATTCTTCTCCTAAATTTTTAGTTGTGTTTCTGGTTTCGCGTCTTATTTCAACCACTAGCCATCGTCTTGTTGGAAAATACGAATTTCAGTCTATTTTTGTCGGGTGTTACGAAAATCATCCGAAAAGTCCAGATGAAATCGAGAAATGGAAGACCCTTATAGCATTCTTCTCCAAAATATATACCAGTTTTTGGGTTCCGCCACAGATATCAAATACTAACCATCGTCTGGTCTGAAAATACATATTTTGTTCCATTTTTGTCGAGGGTTACGAAAATTGTCTGAAAAGTCTAGGTGAAATCGAGGACCGAGAGACCCTTATAGCATTAGTCTTCTAAATTTATAATTGTGTTTCAGGTTTAACGTCAGATTTCAAACACTAGCCATCATCTTGTTCGAAAATACGGATTTCGGTCCATTTTAGTCACGTGTTACGAGAATCGCCTGAAAAGTCCAGATGAAATCGAGGACCCGGAGACCCTTATAGCATTCTTCTCCTAAACTTATAACAGTTTTTCAGGTTCCGCGTCAGATTTCAAACACTAGCCAACATCTTGTTCGAAAATACGGATTACGGTCTATTTTTGTCAGTTGGTACGAAAATCACCTGAAAATTCTAGATGAAATCGAGGACCGGGAGACCCTTATAGAATTCTTCTCCTAAATATATTATATTATTTCGGATTCGGTGTCAGATATCAAACACTAGCCATCGTCTGGTCCAAAAATACAAATTTTGGTCCATTTTTGTCGAGGGGAACGAAAATCACCTGAAAAGTCCAGATTTAATTAGGGACCAGGAGACCCTTATAGCATTTTTCTCCTAAATTTATAATTGTGTTTTGGGTTCCGTTCAGATATTAAACACTACCCATCGTCTTGTTCGAAAATTCGTATTTTTGTCCATTTTAGTCAGGTGGTACGAAAATCGCCTGAAAAGTCCATATGAAATTGATGACCTGGAGACCCTTATAGCATTCTTCCTCTAAATATATAAAAGTGTTTCGGATTCCGCGTCAGATTTCATACACTAGCCATGGTCTTGTCCAAAAATACAGATTTTGGTCCATTTATGTCGAGTGTTACGAAAATCGCCTGAAAAGTCCAGATGTAATCGAGGACCGAGAGACCCTTATAGCATTCTTCTTCTAAATTTTTAACAGTGTTTCAAGTTCCGCGTCAGATTTCAAACACTAGCCATCATCTTTTTCGAAAATACAGATTTCGGTTTATAGCATTCTTCTCCTAAATTTATAGCTGTGTTTCGGATACCTCGTCAGTTTTCAAACACTAGCCACCGTCTTGTTCGAAAATACGGATTTCTGTCACTTTTCTTCGGGTGGTACGAAAATTGCCCGAAGTGTCCAGATGAAATTGAGAACCAGAAGACTTTTATAACATTCTTCTCCTAAATTTATAACTGTGTTTCGGGTACTGGATTTCTAACACTAGCCTTCATCTCTTTCGAAAATACAAATTTCAATCCATTTTTGTCGTCTGGTACGAAAATTTCCCGAAATGGCCAGATGAAATCGAGGACCAAGAGAATCTTATAGCGTTGTTCTCCAACATATATAACAGCGTTTCAGGTTCCGCGTAAGTTTTCAAACACTAGCCATTGTCTGTTTCGAAAATATAGATTTTAATCCATTTTCGTCGGGTGGTACGAAAGTTGCCCAAAATGGCCAGATGAAATCGGGGACCAAGAGAATCTTATAGCATTGTTCTCCAAAATATATAACAGTGTTTCTGGTTCGGCGTCAGATTTCAAACACTAGCCATCATCTTGTTCGAAAATACGGATTTCGGTCCATTTTAGTCGGGTGGTACAAAAATCACATGAAATGTCAAGATGAAATCGAGGACAAGGAGACTTTTATAACATTCTTCTCCTAAATTTATAACCGTGTTATGGAATCCACCTCAAATTTCAAACACTAGCCAATCATCTTTTTCAAAACATACGGATTTCGGTCCATTTTAGTCGGCATGTATGAAAATCGCCCGAAATGTCTAGATGAAATCGAGGACCAGGATACTCTTGTAGCATTCTTCTTCGATATTTATAACCGTGTTTCGTGTTCTGCGTCAGATTTCAAATACTAGCCATCATCTGGTCCAAAAATACAGATTTCGGTCCATTTATGTCGGGTTGTACGAAAATCGCCTGAAAAGTCCTGATGAAATCGAGGACCGGAAGACCCTTATATCATTCTTCCTTAAAATATATATCAGTGTTTTGGGTTCTGCGTCAGCTTTCAACCACTAGCCATCGTCTGGTCCGAAAATACATAATTTGATCTATTTTTGTTGAGGGGTACGAAAATCGTTCAAAAAGTTAAGATAAAATCAACGACCGAGATACCCTTATAGCTTTATTCTTCTAAATTTATAATTGTGTTTCGGGTTCCGCGTCAGATTTTAAACACTAGCCATGATCTTGTTCGAAAATACGAACTTCGGTCCATTTTCTTCGGATGGTACGAAGCTTGAACGAAATGTCCAGATGAAATCGAGGACTAGGAGAATTTTATAGCATTCTACTACTAAATTAATAACAGTTATTCGGGTTTTGCATCAGATTTCAAACACTAACCGTCATCTGGTCCGAAAATAAAGATTTTGGTGCATTTTCGTCGGGTAGTACATAAATTGCCCGAAATGTCTAGATAAAATCGAGGACCAGGAGACTCTTACAGCATTCTTCTCCAAAATTTATAACATTATTTTGGGTTCTGCGTCAGATTTCAAACACTAGCCATCATCTTGTCCGAAAATACGGATTTTGGTCCATTTTAGTCGGCTGGTACGAAAATTGCCCAAAATGTGCAAATGAAATCGAGGACCAGGAAACTTTTATATCATTCTTCTCCAAAATTTATAACGGTGTTTCGGGTTCTGCGTCATATTTCAAGCATTAGTCATCATCTTGTTCGAAAACGCGGATTTCGGTCAATTTTTGTCAAGTGGTACGAAAATCGCCTAAAAAGTCCAGCAGAAATCGAGGACTGGAAGACCCTTACAACATTCTTCTCCTAAATATATAACAGTGTTTCGGGTTCCGTGTTAGATGGCAAACGCTAGCCATCGTTTGGTCTGAAAATACAGATTTCAGTCTATTTGTGTCGAGGGATACGAAAATCGCCCGAAAAGTCCATATGAAATTCAGGACCCAGATACCCATATAGCATTCTCCTTCTAAATATATAACTGTGTTTTGTGGGGTGGTACGAAAATTGCCCGAAATGGCTAGATGAAATTGAGGACCAAGAGACTCTTATAGCATTCTTCTCCAAAATATATAACAGTGTTTCGAGTTCCGCTTCAGATTTTAAAACTAGGCATCATCTTGTTCGAAAATACGGATTTTTGTCCATTTTTGTCGGGTGGTACGAAAATCACCCGAAAAGTCCAGATGAAATCGAGGACCAGGATACCCTTATAGCGTTCTTCTCCTATATGTATACCAGGATACCCTTATAGCGTTCCGCGTCAGAATTCAAACACTAACCATCGTTTGGTCCGAAAATACAGATTTCGGTCCATTTTTGTCAGGTGGTACGAAAATCGCCCGAAAAGTCCAAATGATATCAAGGACCGGGAGACCCTTATAGAATTCTTCTCCTAAAAATATAACAGTTTTTTAGGTTCCGCGTCAGACTTCAAACACTAGCCATCGTCTGGTCCAAAATTACAGATTTTGGTCCATTTTCGTCGGGAGAGACTAAAATTGCCCGAAATGGCCAGATTAAATCGAGGACCAGGAGACTTTTATAGCATTGTTCTCAAAAATTTATAATTGTGTTTCGGGTTCAGCGTCAGATTTCAAACACTAGCTATTATCTTGTTCGAAAATGCAGATTTCGGTCCATTTTTTTCGTATGGAAGGAAAATCTCGCGAAAAGTCCAGATAAAATCGAGGATCGGGAGACCCTTATAGCATTATTCTCCTAAATATATAACAGTGTTTTGGGTTCCGTGTCAGATTTCAAACACTAGCCATCGTTTGGTCTGAAAATTGCCGGAAATGTCCACATAAAATCGAGGACCAAGAGACACTTACAGCATTCTTCTGAAAAATTTATATCGGTGTTTCAGGTTCCGCGTCAGATTTCCAACACTAGCCATCATCTTGTTCGAAAATATGGATTTCGGTCCATTTTAGTCGAGTGGTACGAAAATCGCCAAAAATGTGCATATGAAATCGAGGACCAGGAGACTTTTATAACATTCTTCTACTAAATTTATAACCGTGTTTCGGGTTCCGCATCAGATTTCAAACACTAGCCATCATCTTGTTCGAAAATACGGATTTCGGTCAATATTTGTCGGGTGGTACAAAAGTCGCCTGAAAAGTCCAGAAGAAATCGAGGACCAGGAGACTTTTATACCATTCTTCTCCTAATTGTTGAACCTTTTTTCGGGTTCCGTGTCTGATTTCAAACACTAGCCATCATCTTGTTCGAAAATACGGATTTCAGTCCATTTTCTTCGGGTGGTATGATAATCGCCCAAAATGTCCAGATGAAATCAAGGACCAGGAGACTTTTATAGAATTCTTCTCCTAAATTTATAACTGGCTAACGGGTTCCGCGTAAGAATTCAAACACTAACCATCATCTTGTTCAAAAATTCAGATTTTGGTCCATTTTTGTGAGGTGTTACAAAAATCGCCAGAAAAGTCGAGATTAAATCGATGAGCGAGAGACCTTTATAGCATTCTTCTCCTAAATATAAAATAGTGTTTCGGGTTCTCCGTCAGATTTCAAACACTAGCCATTGTCTGGTCCAAAAATATATATTTTGGTCCATTTTTGTCAAGGGTATGAAAATTGCCGGAAAAGTCCAGATAAAATCGAGGACAAAGAGACCCTTATAGCATTCTTTTTCTAAATTTATAATTGTGTTTCGATTTTCGCGTCATATTTCGAACACTAGCCATCATCTTGTTCGAAAATACGGATTTCGGTCCATTTTGTTCGGGTGGTATGAAAATTGCCTGAAATGTCCAGATGAAATCGAAGACCGGGAGACTTTTATATCATTATTCTCCAAAATTTATAACTGTGTTTTGGGTTCCGCATCAGATTTTAAACACTAGCCATCATCTTGTTCGAAAATACGGATTTCGGTCCATTTTTGTCGAGTGGTATGAAAGTCGCCAGAAAAGTCCAGAAGAAATCGAGGACCGAGAGACCCTTAAAACATTCTTCTCCTAAATATATAACAGTGTTTCAGGTTCTGCGTCAGATTTCAAACACTATCCATCGTCTTGTCTAAAAATACAGATTTTTGTCCATTTTTGTCGGGTTATACGAAAATCGCCAAAAAAGTCAAGAAGAAATCGAGGACCTGAAGACCCTTATAGCATTCTTCTCCTAATTATATAATAGTGTTTCGGGTTCTGCATCAGATTTCAACCACCAACTATCATCTTGTTCGAAAATACAGATTTTGGTCCATTTTTGTCAGGTGTTACGAAAATCGCCAGAAAAGTCGAGATGAAATCGATGAGCGAGAGACCTTTAAAGCATTCTTCTCCTAAATATATAATAGTGTTTCGGGTTCTCTGTCAGATTTCAAACACTAGCCATTGTCTGGTCCAAAAATATATATTTTGGTCCATTTTTGTCAAGGGTACGAAAATTGCCAGAAAAGTCCATATAAAATCGAGGACGGAGAGACCCTTATAGCTTTCTTTTTTTAAATATATAATTATGTTTCGTGTTCCGCGTCAGATTACGAACACTAGCCATCATCTTGTTCGAAAATACGGATTTCGGTACATATTGTTTGAGTGATATGAAAATCGCTCGAAAAGTCCAGATGAAATCGAGGACCAGGAAACTTTTATGCCATTCTTCTCCTTAAATTGTAACCGTTTTTTTGGTTCCGCGTCCGATTTCAAACACTAGCCATCATCTTGTTCGAAAATACGGATTTTGGTCCATTTTTGTCGGGTGATACCAAAGTCGCCCGAAAAGTCCAGAAGAAATCGATGACCGAGAGACCCTTAAAGCATTCTTCTCCTAAATATATAACAGTGTTTCAGGTTCCCCGTCAGATTTCAAACACTATCCATCGTATGGTCCAAAAATACAGATTTTTGTCCATTTTTGTCGGGTTGTACGAAAATCGCCTGAAAAGTCCAAACGAAATCGAGGACCTGGAGACTCTTATAGCATTCTTCTCCTAAATATATAATAGTGTTTTGGGTTCTGCGTCAAATTTCAACCACCAACTATCATCTTGTTCGAAAATACGAATTTCGGTTTGTTTTCTTCGGGTGGTACGAAAATTGCCCGAAATGTAGAGATGAAATCGAGGACTAGGAGACTTTTATAGCATTCTTCTTTTAAATTTATAACTGTGTTTCGGGTTCCACGTCATATTTCAAAGACTAGCCATCATCTTGTTCTAAAATACGGATTTCGGTACATTTTAGTCAAGTGGTACGAAAACGCCCAAAGTGTCCGGATGAAATCGAGGAGTAGGAGACTTTCAAAACATTCTTCTCCTAAATTTAAAATTGTGTTTCGGGTTCTGCATTTGGTTTCACACACTACCCATTGTCTTATTCGAAATTACGGATTTTGTCTATTTTTTTCGGGTGGTACGAAAATTGCCCGAAATGTCCAAATGAAATCGAAGACCAGGAGACTCTTATAGCATTCTTCTCAAAAAATTTTATCGGTATTTCAGATTTCGAGTCAGATTTCCA
Organism: Cicer arietinum; assembly: GCF_000331145.2. Lineage (NCBI taxonomy): Eukaryota > Viridiplantae > Streptophyta > Magnoliopsida > Fabales > Fabaceae > Cicer > Cicer arietinum. The sequence continues at coordinate 16,364,591 of NC_021162.2, read as the reverse complement.
ACACTAGCCATCATGTTGTTCAAAAATACGGATTTCGGTCCATTTTAGTCGGCTGTAACGAAAATCGCCCAAAATGAGCAGATAAAATCGAGGACCAGGAGACTTTTATAGCATTCTTCTACTAAATTTATAACCGTGTTTCGGGTTCCGCGTCATATTTCAAATACTAGCCATCGTCTTGTTCAAAAATACGGATTTCAGTCCATTTTAGTCAGGTGGTATGAAAATCGCTCGAAAAGTCCAAATGAAATCGAGGACCAGGAAACTTTTATACCATTCTTCTCCAAAATTTATAACCGCTTTTCGGGTTCCGCGTCCGATTTCATATACTAGCCATCATCATGTTAGAAAATACGGATTTTGGTCCATTTTTGTTTGGTGGTACGAAAGTCGCCCGAAAAGTCCAGAAGAAATCGAGGACCGAGAGACCTTTAAAGCATTCTTCTCCTAAATATATAACAGTGTTTCATGTTCCTCGTCAGATTTCAAACACTATCCATCGTCTGGTCCAAAAATACAGATTTTTGTCCATTTTTGTCGGGTTGTACGAAAATCGCCCGAAAAGTCTACACGAAATCGAGGACCTGAAGACCCTTATAGCATTCTTCTCCTAAATATATAATAGTGTTTCGGGTTCTGCGTCAGATTTCAACCACCAACTATCATCTTGTTCGAAAATACGAATTTGTGTTCATTTTCTTCGGGTGGTATGAAAGTTGCCCGAAATGTGGAGATGAATTCGAGAACTAGGGGACTTTTATAGCATTCTTCTTTTAAACTTATAACTATGTTTCGGGTTCCACGTCACATTACAAAGACTAGACATCATCTTGTTCTAAAATACGGATTTCGATACATTTTAGTCAAGTGGTACGAAAACGCCCGAAATGTCCAGATGAAATCGAAGAGCAGAAGACTTTTAAAACATTCTTCTCCTAAATTTAAAACCGTGTTTCGGGTTCTGCATCTGATTTCACACACTACCCATCGCCTTATTCGAAATTACGGATTTTGTCTATTTTTTTTGGGTGGTACGAAAATCGCCCGAAATGTCCAAATAAAATCGAAGACCAGGAGACTCTTATAGCATTCTTCCAAAAAAAATTTATCGGTATATCAGGTTCCGAGTCAGATTTCCAACACTAGCCATCATCTTGTTCGAAAATACGGATTTCGGTCCATTTTAGTCGGGTTTTACGAAAATCACCCAAAATGAGCAGATGAAATCGAGGACCAGGAGACTTTTATAGCATTCTTCTACTAAATTTATAACCGTTTTTTTGGTTCCGCGTCCGATTTCAAACACTAGCCATCACCTTGTTCGAAAATACGGATTTTGGTCCATTTTTGTCGGGTGACACAAAAGTCGCCCGAAAAGTCCAGAAGAAATCGATGACCGAGAGACCCTTAAAGCATTCTTCTCCTAAATATATAACAGTGTTTCAGGTTCCCCGTCAGATTTCAAACATTATCCATCGTCTGGTCCGAAAATACAGATTTTTGTCCATTTTTGTCGGGTTGTACGAAAATCGCCCGAAAAGTCCAAACGAAATCGAGGACCTGGAGACTCTTATAGCATTCTTCTCCTAAATATATAATAGTGTTTCGGGTTCTGCGTCAAATTTCAACCACCAACTATCATCTTGTCCGAAAATACGAATTTCGGTTCGTTTTCTTCGGGTGGTACGAAAATTGCCCGAAATGTGGAGATGAAATCGAGGACTAGGGGACTTTTATAGCATTCTTCTTTTAAATTTATAACTATGTTCCGGGTTCCGCGTCATATTTCAAACACTAGCCATCATCTTGTTCAAAAATACGGATTTCGGTACATTTTAGTCAAGTGGTACGAAAACGCCCGAAGTGTCCAGATGAAATCGAGGAGCTGGAGACTTTCAAAACATTCTTCTCCTAAATTTAAAATTGTGTTTCAGGTTCTGCATCCGATTTCACACACTACGCATCGTCTTATTCGAAATTACAGATTTTGTCTATTTTTTTCGGGTGGTATGAAAATTGCCCGAAATGTCCAAATGAAATCGAAGACCAGGAGACTCTTGTAGCATTCTTCTCAAAAAAATTTATCGGTATTTCAGGTTCCGAGTCAGATTTCCAACACTAGCCATCATCTTGTTCGAAAATACGGATTTCGGTCCAATTTAGTCGGGTGTTACGAAAATCACCCAAAATGAGCAGATAAAATCGAGGAACATGAGACTTTTATAGCATTCTTCTGCTAAATTTATAACCGTGTTTCGGGTTCCGCGACATAATTCAAAAACTAACCATCATCTTGTTCAAAAATACGGATTTCGGTCCATTTTAGTCAGGTGGTACGAAAATCGCTCGAAAAGTCCAGATGAAATCGAGGACCAGGAAACTTTTATACCATTCTTCTCCAAAATTTATAACCATTTTTCGGGTTCCACGTCCGATTTCATACACTAGCCATCATCATGTTCGAAAATACGGATTTTGGTCTATTTTTGTTGGGTGGTACGAAAGTCGCCCGAAAAGTCCAGAAGAAATCGAGGATCGAGAGACCTTTAAAGCATTCTTCTCCTAAATATACAACAGTGTTTCAGTTCCTCGTCAGATTTCAAACACTATCCATCTTCTGGTCCGAAAATACAGATTTTTGTCCATTTTTGTCGGGTTGTACGAAAATCGCCCGAAAAGCCCAGACGAAATCGAGGACCTGGAGACCCTTATAGCATTCTTCTCCTAAATATATAATAGTGTTTCGGGTTTTGCGTTAGATTTCAATCACCAACTATCATCTTGTTCGAAAATACGAATTTCGGTTAATTTTCTTCGGGTGGTATGAAAGTTGCCCGAAATGTGGAGATGAAATCGAGGACTAGGGGACTTTTATAGCATTCTTCTTTTAAACTTATAACTATGTTTCGGGTTCCACGTCACATTACAAAGACTAGACATCATCTTGTTCTAAAATACGGATTTCGGTACATTTTAGTCAAGTGGTACGAAAACGCCCGAAATGTCCAGATGAAATCGAGGAGCAGAAGACTTTTAAAACATTCTTCTCCTAAATTTAAAACCGTGTTTCGGGTTCTGCATCTGATTTCACACACTACCCATCACCTTATTCGAAATTACGGATTTTGTCTATTTTTTTTGGGTGGTACGAAAATCGCCCGAAATGTCCAAATAAAATCGAAGACCAGGAGACTCTTATAGCATTCTTCCAAAAAAAATTTATCGGTATATCAGGTTCCGAGTCAGATTTCCAACACTAGCCATCATCTTGTTCGAAAATACGGATTTCGGTCCATTTTAGTCGGGTTTTACGAAAATCGCCCAAAATGAGCAAATGAAATCGAGGACCATGAGACTTTTATAGCATTCTTCTACTAAATTTATAATCGTGTTTCGGGTTCCGCGTCCGATTTCAAACACTAGCCATCACCTTGTTCGAAAATACGGATTTTGGTCCATTTTAGTCAGGTGGTATGAAAATCGCTCGAAAAGTCCAGATGAAATCGAGGACCAGGAAACTTTTATACCATTCTTCTCCTAAATTTGTAACCGTTTTTTTGGTTCCGCGTCCGATTTCAATCACTAGCCATCATCTGGTTCGAAAATACGGATTTTGGTCCATTTTTGTCGGGTAATACGAAAGTCGCCCGAAAAGTCCAGAAGAAATCGATGACCGAGAGACCCTTAAAGCATTCTTCTCCTAAATATATAACAGTGTTTCAGGTTCCTCGTCAGATTTCAAACACTATCCATCGTCTGGTCCAAAAATACAGATTTTTGTCCATTTTTGTCGGGTTGTACGAAAATCGCCCGAAAAGTACAAACGAAATCGAGGACCCGGAGACCCTTATAGCATTCTTCTCCTAAATATATAATAGTGTTTCGGGTTCTGCATCAAATTTCAACCACCAACTATCATCTTGTTCGAAAATACGAATTTCGGTTCGTTTTCTTCGGGTGGTACGAAAATTGCCCGAAATGTGGAGATGAAATCGAGGACTAGGGGACTTTTATAGCATTCTTCTTTTAAATTTATAACAGTGTTTCGGGTTCCACGTCATATTTCAAAGACTAGCCATCATCTTGTTCAAAAATTCGGATTACGGTCCATTTTAGTCAGGTGGTATGAAAATCGCTCGAAAAGTCCAGATGAAATCGAGGACCAGGAAACTTTTATACCATTCTTCTCCAAAATTTATAACTGTTTTTCGTGTTCCGCGTCCGATTTCATAACTAGCCGTCATCATGTTCGAAAATACGGATTTTGGTCTATTTTTGTTGGGTGGTACGAAAGTCGCCCGAAAAGTCCAGAAGAAATCGAGGACCGAGAGACCTTTAAAGCATTCTTCTCCTAAATATATAACAGTGTTTCAGGTTCCTCGTCAGATTTCAAACACTATCCATCGTCTGGTCCGAAAATACAGATTTTTGTCCATTTTAGTCGGGTTGTACAAAAATGGCCCTAAAAGTCCAGACGAAATCGAGGACCTGGAGACCCTTATAGCATTCTTCTCCTAAATATATAACAGTGTTTCAGGTTCCTCGTCAGATTTCAAACACTATCCATCGTCTGGTCCGAAAATACAGATTTTTGTCCATTTTAGTCGGGTTGTACAAAAATGGCCCTAAAAGTCCAGACGAAATCGAGGACCTGGAGACCCTTATAGCATTCTTCTCCTAAATATATAATAGTGTTTCGGGTTCTGCGTCAGATTTCAACCACCAACTATCATCTTGTTCGAAAATACGGATTTTGGTCTATTTTTGTTGGGTGGTACGAAAGTCGCCCGAAAAGTCCAGAAGAAATCGAGGACCGAGAGACCTTTAAAGCATTCTTCTCCTAAATATATAATAGTGTTTCGGGTTCTGCGTCAGATTTCAACCACCAACTATCATCTTGTTCGAAAATACGAATTTCGGTTCATTTTCTTCGGGTGGTATGAAAGTTGCCCGAAATGTGGAGATGAAATCGACGACTAGGGGACTTTTATAGCATTCTTCTTTTAAACATATAACTATGTTTCGGGTTCCACGTCACATTTCAAAGACTAGACAATATCTTGTTCTAAAATACGGATTTCGGTACATTTTAGTCAAGTGGTACGAAAACGCCCGAAATGTCGAGATGAAATCGAGGAGCAGAAGACTTTTAAAACATTCTTCTCCTAAATTTAAATTGTGTTTCGGGTTCTGCATCAGATTTTGCACTACCCATCGCCTTATTCGAAATTACGGATTTTTTCTATTTTTTTTGGGTGGTACGAAAATCGCCTGAAATGTCGAATTAAAATCGAAGACCAGGAGACTCTTATAGCATTCTTCCCAAAAACATTTATCGGTATTTCAGGTTCTGAGTCAGATTTCCAACACGAGCCATCATCTTGTTCGAAAATACGGATTTCAATCCATTTTAGTCGGGTTTTACGAAAATCGCCCAAAATTAGCAGATGAAATCGAGGACCAGGAGACTTTTATAGCATTCTTCTACTAAATTTATACACGTGTTTCGGGTTCCGCGTCATATTTCAAACACTAGCCATCATCTTGTTCGAAAATACGGATTTCGGTCCATTTTAGTCAGGTGGTATGAAAATCGCTCGAAAAGTCCAGATGAAATCGAGGACCAGGAAACTTTTATACCGTTCTTCTCCTAAATTTGTAACCGTTTTTTTGTTCCGCGTCCGATTTCATTCACTAGCCATCATCTGGTTCGAAAATACGGATTTTGGTCCATTTTTCTCGGGTAATACGAAAGTCGCCCGAAAAGTCCAGAAGAAATCGATGACCGAGAGACCCTTAAAGCATTCTTCTCCTAAATATATAACAGTGTTTCAGGTTCCTCGTCAGATTTCAAACACTATCCATCGTCTGGTCCGAAAATACAGATTTTTGTCCATTTTTGTTGGGTTGTACGAAAATCACCCGAAAAGTCCAAACGAAATCGAGGACCCGGAGACCCTTATAGCATTCTTCTCCTAAATATATAATAGTGTTTCGGGTTCTTTGTCAGATTTCAACCACCAACTATCATCTTGTTTGAAAATACGAATTTCGGTTCATTTTCTTCGAGTGGTACGAAAATTGGCCGAAATGTGGAGATGAAATCTAGGACTAGGAGACTTTTATAGCATTCTTCTTTTAAATTTATAAATGTGTTTCGGGTTCCACGTCACATTTCAAAGACTAGCCATCATCTTGTTCTAAAATACGGATTTTGGAAATGTCCAGATGAAATCGAGGAGCAAGAGACTTTTAAAACATTATTCTCCTAAATTTAAAACTGTGTTTTGGGTTCAGCATCAGATTTCACACACTACCCATCGTCTTATTCGAAATTAAGGATTTTGTCTATTTTTTTCGGACGGTACAAAAATTGCCCGAAATGTCCAAATGAAATCGAAGACCAGGAGACTCTTATAGCATTCTTCTCAGAAATTTATATCAGTGTTTCAGGTTTCGCGTCAGATTTCCAACATTAGCCATCATCTTGTTCGAAAATACAGATTTCGGTCTATTTTTATCCAGTGGTAAGAAAATCGCCTGAAAAGTCTAGATGAAATGAAGGAGCAAGAGACCCTTATAGTATTCTTCTCCTAAATTTATAACTGTGTTTCGTCATATTTCAACCATTAACCATCGTCTTGTTCGAAAACACGGATTTCTGTCAATTTTTGTCAAGTTGTACGAAAATCACCAGAAAAGTCCAGATGAAATCGAGGACCAGGAGACCCTTATAACAGTCTTCTCCAAAATTTTAACTGTGTTTCGAGTTCCTCATCAAATTTCAACCACTAGCAATCGTCTTTTTCGAAAACACAGATTTGGGTCAATTTTTTTCAAGTTGTACAAAAATCGCCTGAAAAGTCTAGATGAAATTGAGGAACGCGAGACCCTTATAGCATTCTTTTCCTAAATATATAACAGAGTTTCGGGTTCCGCGTTAGATATCAAATACTAACCATCGTTTGGTATGTAAATCCAGATTTTGGTCTTTTTTTTCATGGAGTACTAAAATCACTCGAAAAGTCTAGATGAAATCGAGGATCGAGAAACCCTTATAGCATTCTTCTTCTAAATTTATAACTGTGTTTCGAGTTCCGCGTCTGATTTCAAACACTAGCCGTCATCTTGTTCGAAAATACGGATTTTGGTCCATTTTTGTCGGGTGGTTCGAAAACCCTTATAGTATTCTTCCCCTAAATCTATAATTGTGTTCCGACTTTTGCGTCATATTTCGGTCAATTTTTTTCAAGTGCTACGAAAATCACCTTATTGTGGGTCGGGTTCTGCATCAAATGTCAAACACTAGCCATCGTTTGGTCCGAAAATACATATTTTGGTCTATTTTTGTCGATGGGTACAAAAATCGCCCGAAAAGTCTAGTTATAGTCGATGATCGAGAGACCGTTATAGCATTCTTGTTCTAAATTTGTAACTGTGTTTCGGGTTCCACGTCAGATTTCAAACACTAGCCGTCGTCTCGTTCGAAAATACGGATTTTGGTCCATTTTAGTTGGGGGTTCTGAAAATCGCCATTGTTTGGTCCGAAAATACAGATTTTGGTCTATTTTTGTCGGGTGGTACGAAAATTGCCCTAAAGGTCCAGATGAAATCGAGGTCCGGGAGACCCTTGAAGCATTATTCTCTTAAGTATATAATAGTATTTTAGGTTCCATGTCAGATTTCAAACATTAGCCACCATCTGGTCCGAAAATAAAGATTTTGGTCCTTTTATGTCGATGGGTACGAAAATCGCCCGGAACGTCAAGATAAAATTGAGGACCGAGAGACCCTTCTAGCATTCTTCTTCAAAATTTATAATCGTGTTTCGGGTTTCGCGTCAGATTTCAAAAACTAGCCATCATCTTGTTCGACAATACGGATTTCGGTCCATTTTAGTCGGGTGGTATGAAAATCGCTCGAAATCGAGGACCATGAGAATTTTATAACATTCTTCTACTAAATTTATAACCGTGTTTCGGGTTCCGCATCATATTTCAAACACTAGCCATCATCTTGTTCGAAAATACAGATTTCGGTACATTTTAGTTACATTGTATGAGAATCGCTCAAAAAGTCCAGATGAAATCGAGGACCAAGAGACTTTTATACCATTCTTCTCTTGAATTTATAACCGTTTTTCGAGTTCCGCGTCCGATTTCAAACACTAGCCATCATCTTGTCCAGAAGAAATCGAGGATCGAGAGTCCCTTAAAGTGTTATTCTGCTAAATATATACCAGTGTTTCAGGTTCCGCGTCAGATTCCAAACCTTATCCATCGTCTGGTCCGAAAATATAGATTTTTGTCGGGTTGTCCGCAAATCGCCCGAAAAGTCCAGACGAAATCGAGGACCTGGAGACCCTTATAGCATTCTTCTGCTAATTATATAATAGTGTTTTGGGTTATGCGTCAGATTTCAACCACCAACTATCATCTTGTTCGAAAATACGAATTTCGGTCCATTTTCTTCGGGTGGTACGAAAATTGCCCGAAATGTGGAGATGAAATCGAAGACTATGAGACTTTTAAAGCATTCTTCATTTAAATTTATAAATGTGTTCCGGGTTCCACGTCACATTTCAAAGACTAGCCGTCATCTTGTTCTAAAATACGGATTTCGGGACATTTTAGTCAAGTGGTACGAAAACGCCTAAAATGTCCAGATGAAATCGAGGAGCAGGAGACTTTTAAAACATTTCTCTCCTAAGTTTAAAACTGTGTTTCGGGTTCTGCATCAGATTTCACACACTACCCATCGTCTTATTCGAAGTTACGGATTTTGGTCTATATTTTTCGGGTGGTGCGAAAATCGCCCAAAATGTCAAGATGAAGTCGAGGAGTGAGAGACCCTTATAGCATTCTTCTCCTAAATATATAACAGGGTTTCAGGTTCCGCGTCAAATGTCAAACAATAGCCATTGTCTGGTCTGAAAATACAGATTTCAGTCCATTTATGTCCAGTGGTACGAAAATCGCCCGAAAAGTCTAGATGAAATCAAGGACAAAGAGACCCTTATTGTATTCTTCTCCTAAATTTATAACCGTGTTTCGTCATATTTCAACCATTAACCATCGTCTTGTTCGAAAACACGGATTTCTGTCAATTTTTGTCAAGTTGTACGAAAATCACCGGAAAAGTCCAGATGAAATCGAGGACCAGGAGACCCTTATAGCAGTCTTCTCCAAAATTTTAACTGTGTTTCGAGTTCCTCATCAAATTTCAACCACTAGCCATCGTCTTTTTCGAAAACACAGATTTGGGTCACTTTTTGTCAAGTTGTACAAAAATCGCCTGAAAAGTCTAGATGAAATTGAGGACCGGGAGACCCTTATAGCATTCTTTTCCTAAATATATAACAGAGTTTCGGGTTCCGCGTTAGATATCAAATACTAACCATTGTTTGGTCTGTAAATCCAGATTTTGGTCTTTTTTTTTTCTTGGAGTACGAATATCACTCGAAAAGTCTAGATGAAATCGAGGATCGAGAAACCCTTATAGCATTCTTCTTCTAAATTTATAACTTTGTTTCGTGTTCCGCGTCTGATTTCAAACACTAGCCGTCATCTTGTTCGAAAATACGGATTTTGGTCCATTTTTGTAGGGTGGTTCGAAAACCCTTATAGTATTCTTCTCCTAAATTTATAATTGTGTTTCGAGTTTAGCGTCATATTTCGGTCAATTTTTTTCAAGTGCTACGAAAATCACCTGACTTTGGGTCGGGTTCCGCATCAAATGTCAAACACTAGCCATCGTTTGGTCCCAAAATACATATTTTGGTCTATTATTGTCGATGGGTACGAAAATCGCCTGAAAAGTCTAGTTATAGTCGATGATCGAGAGACCGTTATAGCATTCTTGTTCTAAATTTGTAACTGTGTTTCGGGTTCCACGTCAGATTTCAAACACTAGCCGTCGGCTCGTTCGAAAATACGGATTTTGGTCCATTTTAGTTGGGGGTTATGAAAATCGCCCGAAAAGTCCAGATGAAATCGATGACCTAGAGACTCTTATAGCATTTGTCTCCAAAATTTTAACTGTGTTTCGAGTTCCTCATAAAATTTCAAACACTAGCCATCATCTGGTCCGAAATTATAGATTTAGGTCCATTTTTGTCAAGTTGTATAAAAATCGCTCGAAAAGTCTAGATGAAATTAAGGACCAGGAGACCCCTATAGCATTCTTCTCCTAAATATATAATAGTGTTTCTGTTTCCGCGTCAAATATCTAACACAAGCCATCGGCTGGTCCGAAAATAATGATTTTGATCCATTTTAGTTGAGGGGTACGAAAATCGCCCGAAACGTAAAGATAAAATCGAGGACTGAGAGACCCTTCTAGCATTCTTCTTCTAAATTTATAATTGTGTTTCGGGTTCCGCGTCAGATTTCAAAAACTAGCCATCATCTTGTTCGAAAATATGAATTTCGGTCCATTTTCTACGGATATTACGAAAATTGCCCGAAAAGTCCAGATGAAATCGAGGACCGGAAGACCCTTACAACATTCTTCTCCTAAATATGTAACATAGTTTCGGGTTCCGCGTCAGATTTCAAACCCTAGCCATCGTCTGGTCTAAAAATACAGATTTTGGTCCAATTTTGTCAAGGGGTACGAAAATCACCCTAAAAAGCCAGATGAAATCAAGGACCGAGAGACCCTTATAGCATTATTCTCCTAAATTTTAACAGTGTTTCGGGTTTCGCGTCAGATTGCAAACACTAGCCATCATCTTGTTCGAAAATACGGATTTCAATCCATTTTTGTCAAGTGGTACCAAAATCACCCAAAATGTCCACATGAAATCGAGGACCAGGAGACTCTTATAGCATTATTCTCGAAAATTTATAACATTGTTTCAGGTTCCGAGTCAGATTTCAAAAACTAGCCATCATCTTGTTCGGAAATACGGATTTCGATCCATTTAAGTCGGGTGGTGCGAATATCGCCCGAAATGTCCAGGAGTCTTTTATAGCATTCTTCTCCTTAATTTATAACTGTGTTTTGGGTTCCGCATCAGATTTCAAACACTAGTCATCGTATTGTTCGAAAATACGGATTTTGGTCCATTTTTTTCGGGTGGTACGAAATTTATAATTGTGTTTCGGGTTCCGCGTCAGACTTAAAACCCTAGCCATCGTCTGGTCCGAAAATACGGATTTTGGTCCATTTTTGTCGACGGGTACGAAAATCGCCCAAAAATCCAGATAAAATCAAGGACCGAGAGACCCTTCTAGCATTCTTCTTCTAAATTAGAACTGCAACGCTGGTTCCGCGTCAGATTTCAAAAACTAGCCACCATCTTGTTCGAAAATACGGATTTCAGTCCATTTTCTACGGGTGGTACGAAAAACGCCTGAAATTTCTAGATGAAGTCGAGAACCAGGAGATTTTTATAGCATTCTTCTCGTAAATTTATAACTTTGTTTTGGATTCCGCGTCATATTTCAAACACTAACCATCGTCTTGTTCGAAAATACGGTTTTCGGTACATTTTTGTCGAGGGGTACGAAAATCGCCCAAAAATCCAGATGCAATCGAGAACCGAGAGACCCTTATAACATTCTTCTTCCAAATTTATATCCGTGTTTTGGGTTCCTTCTCATTTTTCAAACACTAGCCATCATCTTGTTCAAAAATACGGATTACGGTCCATTTTAGTAGGGTGGTATGAAAATTACTCCAAATGTCCAATAGAAATCGAGGACCAGGAGAATTTTATAGCATTCTTCTCCTAAATTTATAATTGTGTTTTGGGCTCCGTGTCAGATTTCAAACACTAGCCATCGTCTTGTTCAAAAATACGGATTTTTGTCCATTTTTGTAGGTTGGTAGAAAAATCGCCCGAAACGTCCAGATGATATCGAGGACCGGGAGACCCTTATAGCATTCTTCTCCAAAATTTGTAAATGTGTTTTGAGTTCCACGTCAACTTTAAAACACTAGCCATCATGTTGTTCAAAAATACTGTTTTCGGTCCATTTTAGTCGGGTGGTACGAAAATCGCCAGTAATGTCCAGATGAAGTCGACGACCATGAGTCTGGTAAAAAAATATAGATTTCAGTCCATTTTTGTCGTGTGGTACGAAAGTCGACAGAAAAGTCCAGATGAAATTGAGGACAAGGAGACCCTTATAGCATTCTTCTTCTAAATATATAACAGTGTTTCAGGTTCCGCGTCAGATTTCAAATACTAACTATCGTCTAGTCCGAAAATACCGATTTTTGTCGGGTTGTACGAAAATCAATCGAATAATCCTGATGAAATTGAGGACCGGGAGACCCTTATAGCATTATTCTCCTAAATATATAACAGTGTTTCGGGTTCCGCGTCAGATTTCAAGCACTAGCCATCGTCTGGCCCAAAAATATAGATTTTGGTCCATTTTTGTCGAGGGGTACGAAAATCGCCCAAAAAGTCTAGATGCAATCGAGGATTGAGAGACCCTTATAGCATTCTTCTTCTAAATTTATAACTGTGTTTTAGGTTCCACGTCAAA
>NC_021162.2:16347091-16349591 GCF_000331145.2 Cicer arietinum | reverse complement strand
GCATGGCTTAATATTTGAGACAAGCATATGACTACTGGCAGGATCAACCATGTAGCATCCATTAATGACTCTGCCATAATGCAAGCTTTGCGCCCACGAAAGGCAATCAAAACGTGCAGAACAACAGGCATAATTTAAGGCAACCATTATTTAGGGACAATGTGAAAAACACAAAAGTTCATCTCAAGCACCGCGTCCGAAGATTCAGTCAATACATGGGCACCTATCTAGACATACGAGTACATCTAGAAAGGGATCATACGTAAAACTACAAAAGCCACCACAAGACCGTGCAACGGCAGGGGATGGATCAAGCCTAACAAGCCACACAGATACCGTTTTAAAGGTAAGCAAAACAGGAACCACATACGAACGCCAAGGGCGTACAACAAAAACTGACAAGGGTTACATGCAAACTATTCAATGCAAAAGCACAAAGCCGGCAAACACAAATATCCAAAGCACATCTCACACGCCAACGCGTCAGCAAGACTCAACATCACCGAACGCACCACGCCCCCACAATGCAAAAGCACTGCAAGCACATGAAGTCGTCCAACAATGTCGGATCCGCATCGCTAAGCATGACAAATTAAACCCGAGGGACAAAACTTGCTGGACGCGTGCTTTTGAGTCAGGACAACTGCATCGGGGCATGACTCATGGAGCAACTAAATCCCAGGGTTAACTTTAATCTAGGACCAAATGAAGGACCAATAAGAAACCCAACGTATTTAAAAGCACAATGTGGTCACGCTACGAGTCGGGATAACTGCATCGGGGCGTGACTCATGGAACAACTAAATCCAAGGGTTAACTTTAATCTAGGACCAAATGAAGGACCAATAAGAAACCCAACGTATTTAAAAGCTCAATGTAGTCACCCCCCGAAGCCAACCAAGTTCCGAGTTTAGCCCACCACCCATGAATCCCAACACCAGCTTGGTTGCAACTGGTGAAGGGGCCCCAATACCTCGAGAGCATAGGAAATAGCTTACCACAACTCAGACAACATCTACCCGTGAGATGCCAATTACTGTCCGAGTCATGTTCACTACCACCTAACATGGGGGGAGCAGTCCATGACTAAGGTGTTAGGGACTTTCCAAGCCAGCCATCCAATTTCACGAGCTTTCCCAACCAGTTTCAGAGCTGGACAAGGCTGCCTAGGACATCTCGTACCTGCCACAGTCACAAAAATTGACTATTGCCCAAAGATGTCCAAGCCAGTCACGCCTAGCAAGAGCTGGCAAAAAGTGTACGAGAGCTGGCAAAATGTGTCCGAGAGATGGCATAAGCTGTCCGAGTCAACCCGTGCACACGCTAGTCATGACCTGCGAGGTCCTCCCCCCATATATGTCTGAAGTGTTTTTTCCAGATATGTAGAAAGAGAGCCCTTTTTTGGCTATAGGAAGAAAACCACTTTTGAGGGACCTAGACTTCTAATTTTTTTCATGAAATTTTGCACGAATATTTATCAACCCAATAATAATATCCTCAAAAAAATTTGGAATTTTTTTGACAAACGGTGAATTTTTTAAAAAATTTATAAGGGGCACATTTTCTAGTCGAGGTACCTAGACTTGGAATTGTTTCTTGAAATTTTACAGGGACGTTGTCAATAATTAAATACCACTTCCCACAAAAAATTGGAATTTTCTGGAAAGGGATTATTTAATTATAATTTTTGAAAGTGCATAAAATATTAAAAATATGATTAAAAGATATTTAAAAAATTAAAAATATAATTTTTAGCAAAATTTATCATGGGACTTGCATCATAAAACACATAACATGGACATCAAAAATTTCATTAAAAACAAAATTTGGATTGCGTTACTAAGTGACTCGTGACTACTGATTCGTGAATCGCGACTCGAGACTGGTGATTGGTGACTGGGGACTGGTGACTAGTGGCTGGTGAATCGCGACTCGTGACTATTGACTGGTGGCTGGTGAATCGCGACTCGTGACTGGTGACTCGTAGCTCGTGAGTCGCGACTTGGGACTGGTGACTGTTGGCTGGTGAATCGTGACTGGTGACTCATGAATCGCGACTCGAGACTGGTGACTCGTGAGTCGCGACTCGGGAAAGGTGACTGGTGGCTGGTGAATCGCGACTCGTTACTGGTGACTCGTAAATCGTGACTCGTGAATCGCGACTCGTGACTGGTGACTCGTGATTTGCGACTCGAGACTGGTGACTGGTGGCTGGTGAATCGCGACTTGTGACTGGTGACTCGTGCTGGCCAGCCAGCCAGCCTGGTGACTGAGTGCTGGCCAACAAGCCAGCCATCGTGGTGATTGTTGACTGAGTGTTGGCCAGCCAGCCTGCCTGGTGACTAGGTGTCTGAGTGTTGGCCTTGTGACTGACTGGCCATTGTTACTAGGTCGGGGCGTCAACTAGCAAGCTAACGCATCCGATTGAAAAAATTGATTTCGTTGCTACGCACCTCAACTAGCAAGCCAATACACGCGCGCACGCCACGTCCACGTCTTA
>NC_021162.2:16309591-16342091 GCF_000331145.2 Cicer arietinum | reverse complement strand
CGCCGAAGGCGACCGGTTCTCATGGTGGGCTTATCCCAGTTCGCTCGCCGTTACTAAGGGAATCCTTGTTAGTTTCTTTTCCTCCGCTTATTGATATGCTTAAATTCAGCGGGTAGCCCCGCCTGACCTGAGGTCTCATCACGAGCGTTTGGAAGCGCAAATGGGTACAAGAGGCCAAAATTCAATAGGACATCGCATGATTGGTCTCGTGCGACACACAACCACCATCTATCATGGCACACCCAACCATGGTCTCAATTTTCAACCAACCATGAGACAAAGAAGCTCACGGGAAGCCACCATTCACCCAGCACAACACCTACGAGTAAGAAATTGGCAATGGGCTTCGATATGTGACACCCAGGAAGACGTGCCCACAACTTAATGGCATTGGGCGCAACTTGCGTTCAAAGACTCGATGGTTCACGGGATTCTGCAATTCACACCAAGTATCGCATTTCGCTACGTTCTTCATCGATGCAAGAGCCTAGATATCCGTTGCCGAGAGTCATTCTATATTTCATGTGTCAAAAACACAACCCGCACGAAAACCGTCTCCGGTTCCATGCAGGTGCGCACATAACAAAGTTTGAATTCCTTGACGCATTCAGGGTCGAGGTTTGAGTTTTGGCGCAGAGGAGAACACACTTGGGTGTCCCCCTCCGAACCGGAGTTAGGCCGAGGTGTTCAACACCCCAAGCCAACCGTGTGTGTTCAAACTGATTCACGTGTTGGACTACATGTAAGGCATCGACAATGATCCTTCCGCATGTTCACCTACAGAAACCTTGTTACGACTTCTCCTTCCTCTAAATGATAAGGTTCAATGGACTTCTCACAACGTCGCGGGCAGCGAACCGCCCACGTCGCCGCAATCCGAACACTTCACCGGACCATTCAATAGGTAGGAGCGACAGGCGGTGTGTACAAAGGGCAGCGACGTAGTCAACGCGAGCTGATGACTCGCGCTTACTAGGAATTCCTCGTTTAAGACCAACAATTGCAAAGATCTATCCCCAACACGATGAAATTTCAAAGATTAACCGAGCATGTCGACCAAGGCTATAGACTCGTTGAATACATCAGTGTAGCACGCGTGCGGCCCAGAACATCTAAGGGTATCACAGACCTGTTATTGCCTCAAACTTCCATGGCCTAAGCGGCCATAGTCCCTCTAAGAAGTTGGCCGTGGAGGGTTACCTCCACATAGCTATTTAGCTGGCTGAGGTCTCGTTCGTTAACGGAATTAACCAGACAAATCGCTCTACCAACTAAGAACGATCAGAATCCTGTGGTGTTATCCCATGCTAATGTATCCAGAGCGTAGGCTTGCTTTGAGCACTCTAATTTCTTCAAAGTAACAGCGCCGGAGGTAAGACCCGGCAAATTAAGGCCAGGAGCACATCGCCGGCAGAAGGGATGAGCCAACCGGTGCACACCAGAGGCAGACCGATCGACCCAGCCCAAGGTCCAACTAAGAGCTTTTTTACTGCAACAACTTAAATATATGCTATTGGAGCTGGAATTACAGCAGCTGCTGACACCAGGCTTGCCCTCCAACAGATGAAATCGAGGACGTGGAGAACAAAATAGAAATCTTCTCCTAAATTTATAACTGTGTTTCAGTTTCCGCATCAGATTTCAAACTCTAGTCATCGTCTTGTTTGAAAATACGTATTTCGGTCAATATTTATCAGGTGGTAAATAAATCGCCTAAAAAATCTAGATTCCGGTCCATGTTTGTTGGGTAGTACAAAAATCTCCCGAAAATTCCAGTTGAAATCGAGGACTTGGAAACCCTTATAGCATTCTTCTATTAAGTTTATAACTGTGTTTCGAGTTCCGTGTCAGATTTAAAACACTAGCCATCGTCTCGTCTGAAAATACGAATTTCGATTTTTTTTTGTTGGGTGGTACGTAAATTGCCCTAAAAGTCCAAATAAAATCGAGGACCAGGAGACCCATATAGCATTCTTCTCTTAAATTTATAATTGAGTTTCGAGTTCTGCGTCAGATTTCAAACACTAGCCATCATCTTGTTCGATAATACGAATTTCAGTCCATTTTTGTCGGGTTGTACGTAAATCGCCCCAAAAGTCCAGATGAAATCGTGGATCGGGAGACCTTTATAGCATTCTTCTCCTAAATTTACAACATTGTTTCGGGTTCCGCGTCATATTTTAAACACATGCCAATGTCTCGTCTGAAAATTTGAATTTCGATCTACTTTTGTTGGGTGGTACGAAAATTGCCCGAAAAGTCTTAATGAAATCGAGGACCAGGAGACCCTTAGAGAATTCTTCTCCTATATTTATAACTGTGTTTCAGGTTCTGCGTCAGATTTTAAAGACTAGCCATCCTCTGGTCCGAAAATACGTATTTCGGTCCATTTTTGTCAAGTGGTACGAAAATTCACCGAAAAGTCCAGATGAAACAGAGGACTGTGTGACTCTTATAGCATTCTTCTCCTAAATTTATAATTGTGTTTCGGATTCTGCGCCAGATTTCAGACACTCGTCATCGTTTGGTCCGAAAAAACGGATTTTGGTCCATTTTTGTAGGGTGGTAAGAAAATCTCCCGAAGTCCAAATGAAATCGAGGACCAAAGGACTCCTATTATAGCATTCTTCTCCTAAATTTATAATTGTGTTTTGGGTTTCGCGTTAGATTTCAACCACTAGCCATCGTCCGGTCTAAAAAAATAGATTTTGGTCCAATTTTGTCGAGGGTTACGAAAATCTCCCGAAAAGTCGAGATGAAATCGAGGACCGAGAGACACCTATAGAATTCTTCTTCTAAATTTATAACTGTTTTTCGGGATTCGCGTTAGATTTTAAACACTAGCCATTGTTCGAAAATACGAATTTCGGTCCATTTTAGTCATGTGGTACGAAAATCACCTAAAACGTCCAGATGAAATTGAGGATCGAGAGACCATTATAGCATTCTTCTCCAAAATTTATAACTGTGTTACGGGTTCTGCACATGATTTCATACACTAGCCATCGTCTGGTACGAAAATACGATTTTCAGTCTATTTTTGTCGGATGGTACAAAAATCGCCCCAAAAGACTAGATGAAATCGAGGACCAGGAGGCCCTTATACGATTCTACTCCTAAATTTATAATTGTGTTTCGTATTCCGCGTCAGATTTCAAACACTAGCCATCGTCTTTTAAGAAAATACGGAATTCGGTCAATTTTAGTCAGGTGGCACGAAAATTGCCTGAAAAGTCCAGATGAAATCGAGGACCGAGAGACCCTTATAGAATTTTACTTCTAAATTTATAATTGTTTTCGGTTTCTGAGTCAACTTTCAAACCCTAGCCCTCGTCTTGTCCGAAAATACATATTTCAGTCAATTTTTGTTGTTTGGTACAAATTTTCTCGAAAAGTCTAGATGAAATCGAGGACCTGGAGAATCTTATTATAGCATTCTTCTGTTAAATTTATAAGTGTGATTCGGGTTCCACGTCAGATTTCGAACGCTAGCCATCGTCTGGGCCGAAAATATGGATTTCATTTCATCTTTGTCGGGTGGTACGACCGAGAAGTCCAGATGAAATTGAGAACCGGGAGACCCTTATTGCATTCTTCTTCTAAATTTATAACAGTGTTTCGGGTTCGGCATCAGATTTTAAGCACTAGCCATTATTTGGTCTGAAAATACGAATTTCGGTCTATTTTATAACTGTGTTTCGGTTTCCGTATCAGATTTCAAACTCTAGTCATCGTCTTGTTCGAAAATACGTATTTCGGTCAATATTTATCAGGTGGTAAAAAAATTTCCTGAAAAATCTAGATGAAATCGAGGACCGAGACACCCTTATAACATTCTTCTCTGAAATTTATAACTGTGTTTCAGTTTCCGCGTCACATTGCAAACACAAGCCAAGGTCTCGTCTGAAAATATGAATTTCGATCTATTTTTGTTGGGTGGTATGAAAATTGCTTGAAAAGTCTTGATGAATTCGTGGTTCGAGAGACCCTTATAGCGATCTTCTCCTAAATTTATAACTGTGTTTCGGGTTCCGCATCAGATTTCAAACATTTTCCATCATGTTTTTCGAAAGTACGGATTTCGGTCCATTTTTTTCGGGTGTAGCGAAAATCGCCCGATAACTATAGATCAAATCGTAGACTTGGAGACTCTTCAAAATTTATAATTGTGTTTCGGGTTCCGCGTCAAATTTCAAACACTAGGTATCTTCTGGTCCGAAAATACGAATTTCGGTCAATTTTTGTCTGGAGGAACGATAATCGCCTGAAATGTCCATATGAAATTGAGGACCGGGAGGCCCTTATCACATTCTTCTCCAAAATTTATAACTATTATGTGGGTTCCGCGCTAGATTTCAAACACTAGCCATTCTCTAGTCTGAAAATACAGATTTGGGTCCATTTTTTACAAGTGGTACGAAAATCTCCCAAAAAGTCAATATGAAATCGAGGTGCGAGAGACCCTTATAGCATTCTTCTCCTAAATTTTTATTGAGTTTCGGGTTCGCATCAGATTTCAAACACTATCCATCATCTTGTTCAAATATACGGATTTTGGTACATTTTTGTTAGGTGGTACAAAAATCACTCGAAACGTTTAGACGAAATCGAGGACCGGGAGACCCTAATAATATTCTTGTCCTAAATTTATAACTGTGCTTCGGGTTCCGCATAAGATTTCAAACACTAGCCATCGAATTGTCCGAAAATACGGATTTCCGTCAATTTTTTTCGGGTGCTACAAAAATCGTCCGAAAAACTCCAGATGAAATCGAGGACTTTGAGACCCTTATATCATTCTTCTCCAAAATTTATAACTGTGTTTCAGGTTTTGCACATTTTTGTCGAGGGGTATGAAAATCGCCAAAAAACTCTAGACGAAATCGAAGATCGGGAGACCCTTATAGCATTCTTTTCCAAAATTTATAACTGTTTTTTGGGTTCTGCGCTTGATTTCAAACACTAGCCTTTGTTTCTTCCCAAAATATGATTTTCGGTCTATTTTTGTCCGGTAGTACAAAAGTCGCCGGAAAAGACCATATGAAATCGAAGAACAAGAGACCCTTATAGCGTTCTTCTCCTAAATTTATAAATGTGTTTAGGGTTCCACGTCAAATTTCAAACACTAGCCATCGCCATGTTCGAAAAGTCTAGATGAAATCGAGGACCGGGAGACACTTATAGCATTCTTCTTCAAAATTTTATAACTGTGTTACGGGATTCGCGCCAGATTTTAAAGCCTAGCCATCGTCTTGCCCAAAAAAACGAGTTTCGGTCCATTTTTTCTGGGTAGTACGAAAATCGCTCCAAAAGACCAGATGAAATCGAGGACTTGGAGACCCTTATAGCATTCTTCTCCTAAGTTTATAACTTTGTTTCAGGTTCCTCGTCAGATTTCAAACACTAGCCATCGTCTTGTTCGAAAATATGAATTTCATACCATTTTTGTCTATAGGTACGTAAATCGCCGAAAAAGTCCAGATGAAATCGAGGACCTGGAAGCCCTTATAGCATTCTTCTCCAAAATTTATAACTGTTTTTCGGGTCCCGCGTTAAATTTAAACACTAGCCATCTTCTAGTCCGAAAATACGGATTTCGGTTCATTTTTGTTGGGTGGAACGAAAATCGCCCGAAAAGTCCATATGAAATTGAGGACCGGGAGACACTTATAGCATTCTTCTCCAGAATTTATAACTGCGTTACAGGTTCCGCGCTAGATTACAAATATTAGCCATGATCTTGTTTGAAAATACAGATTTTGGTCCATTTTAGTATGGTGCTAGGAAAATCGCCCGAAAAGTCCAGATAAAACCGAGGACCGGTAGACCCTTATAGCATTCTTCTCCAAAATTTATAATTGTTTTTCGGGTTCCGCGTCAAATTTCAAAGACTAGTCATCTTCTGGTTCGAAAATACGATTTTCGGTCTGTTTATGTAGAATGGTACAAAAATCGCCCGAAACGACCAAATGATATCGAGGACCAGCAGACCCTTATAACGTTTTTCTACTAAATTTATAATTCTGTTTCGGGTTCCACGTCAGATTTCAAACACTAGCCATTGTTAGGTTTGAAACTACGCATTTTGGTCCATTTTTGTTGGGTGGTAAGAAAGTCTAGATGAAATCGAGGACTGTGGGACCCTTATAGCATTCATTTCCAAAATTTATAATTGTTTTTCGAGATCCGCGCTAGATTGTAAACACCATCCATCGTCTGGTCCGAAAATACGAATTTTGGTCCATTTTTGTTGGGTGGTACGAAAATCAACCGAAAAGTCCAAATGAATTCGAGGACCAGGAGACCCTTATAGCGTTCTTTTCCTTCATATATAATTGTGACTCGAGTTCCGCGTCATATTTCAAACACTAGCCATCGTTTGGTCGGAAAATACGGTTTTCAGTCCGTATTTGTCGTGTGGTACGAAAATTGCCCGAAAAGTCCAGATGAAATCGAGGACCAGGAGACCCTAATAACATTCTTCTCCAAAATTTATTACTCATGTTTTGGGTTCAGCGCCAGATTTCAAACACTAGCCATTGTCTTTTCCAAAAATACTGATTACGGTCGATTTTTGTCGGGTGGTACGAAAATCGCCCGAAATGTCTAGATGAATTCGAGAACCGGGAGACCCTTATAGCATTTTTCTCCCTAAATATATAACTGTGATTCGGGTTCCGCGTTATATTTCAAACATTAGCCATCGTTTGGTCCGAAAATACGACTTTCGGTCCATTTTTGTCTGGTCGAACGAAAATCGCTCGAAAAGTCCATATGAAATCGAGGACCAGAAGACACTTATAGCATTCTTCTCCCAAATTTATAACTATGTTACATGTTGTGCACTAGATTTCACACACTAGCCATAGTGTGGTCTGACAATACAAATTTTGGTCCATTTTTGTCGAGGAGTACGAGAATCTCTCGAAAAATCCAGATGGTATCGAGGACCGTGACACTCTTATAGAATCCATCTCCAAAATTTAAAATTGTTTTTCGGGTTCTGCGCCAGATTTCACACACTTGCCATCGTCTGGTACAAAAATAATATTTTCGGTCTATTTTTGTTGGGTGGTACAAAAATCGCCTTAAAAGATCAAATGAAATAAGGACCAGAAGACCCTTATAGCGTTCTTCTCCTAAGTTTATAATTGTGTTTCGGGTTTCGCATCAGATTTCAGACAGTAGTCTATTGTCTTGTACGAAAAGATGGAATTCGGTCCATTTTTGTCGGATGGTAAGAAAATCACCCGAAAAGTCTAAATGAAATCAAAGACAAGGTGACCCTTATAGCATTCTTCTCTGAAATTTATAACAGTGTTTCGGGTTCTGCGTCAAATTTCAAACACTGGCCATCGTTTGGTCCGAAACTACGCATTTTGGTCCATTTTTGTTGGGTGGTAAGAAAATCGCCCGAAAAGTCCAAATGAAATCGAGGACTGTGGGACCCTTATAGCATTCATCTCCAAAATTTATAATTGTTTTTCGAGTTCCGCGCTAGATTGTAAACAGCAGTCATCGTTTGGTCCGAAAATACGAATTTTGGTCCATTTTTGTTGGGTGGTACGAAAATCAACAGAAAATTCTAGAAGAATTCGAGGACAGGGAAAATCTTATAGCATTCTTCTCCTAAACATATAATTGTGACTCGAGTTCCTCGTCATATTTCAAACACTAGCCATCGTTTGGTCGGAAAATACGGATTTCGGTCCGTATTTGTCGGGTGGTACGAAAATCGCCCGAAAAGTCCAGATGAAATCGAGGACCAGGGGACCCTAATAGCATTCTTCTCCAAAATATATTACTTGTTTTCAGGTTCAGAGCCTGATTTCAAACACTAGCCATCGTCTGGTCCGAAAATAAGAATTTCGGTCTATTTTTGTCAGGTGGTACGAAAATCGCCCAAAAAGACTAGATGAAATTGAGGACCAGGAGACCCTTATATCATTTTTTTCCTTAATTTATAACTGTGTTTCGGGGTCCGCGCCAAATTTCAAACACTAGCCATCGTTTTTTCCAAAAATACAGATTGCGGTCCATTTTTGTCGGGTGGTACTAAAATAGCCCGAAAAGACTAGATGAAACCGAGGACCAGGAGATCGTTATAGCATTTTTTTCATAAATTTATAATTGTGTTTCAAGTTCCGCGTCAGATTTCAAACACTTGCCATTGTCTGGTCCGAAAATACGAATTTCGGTATAATTTTGTCAACGTGGTACGAAAATTGTGAGGAAAGTCTTGATGAAATCGAGGACCAAGAGATCATAACTTTGTTTCGACTTTCGAGTCAGATTTCAAACACTAGCCATCGCCTGGTCAGAAAATACGTCTTTCGGTCCATTTTTGTCAGGTGATACGAAAATTCACCGAAAAGTCCAGATGGAACCGAGGACCGTGAGACCCTTATAGCATTCTTCTCCTAAATTTATAAATGTGTTTTGGGATCAACGTCAAATTTCAAACCCTAGCCATCGTTTGGTGTGCAAATACGAATTTTGGTCCATTTTGGTTGGGTAAACAAAAATCGCACGAAAAGACCTAATGAAATCAAATACCAGGAGACCCTTATAGCTTTCTTCTCCTAAATTTATAACTGTGTTTCGGGTTACGCATCAGATTTCAAACACCAGCCATCGTATGGTCCGAAAATATAGATTTTTGTCCATTTTTGTCGAGGGGTACGAAAATCTCCAGAAATGTCCATTTCGGGTTCCGTGCTAGATTACAAACATCAGATATCTTCTAATCCAATAATACGAATTTCAGTCCTTTTTGTCGGGATGTATGAAAATCGCCCAAAAATTCCATATGAATTTTAGGACCGGGAGACCCTAATAGCATTCTACTCCTAAATATATAATTGTGATTCGGGTTCCGCGTCATATTTCAAACACTAGCCATCGTGTGGTCTGAAAATACGAATTTTAGTATATTTTTGTCGGCGTGGTACGAAAATTGCCAGAAAAGTCTTGATGAAATCGAGGACCAAAAGACCATTATAGCATTCTTCTCCTATATTTATAACTGTGTTTCGAATTTTGGGTCGGATATCAAACACTAGCCATTGTCTGATCCGAAAATATGTCTTTCGATCCATTTTTGTCAGGTGATATGAAAATTCACCGAAAAGTCCAAATGGAATCGAAGACCGTGAGACCCTTATAGCATTCTTCTCCTAAATTTATAATTGTGATTCGGGTTCCGCGCCAGATTACAAACACCAGCTATCTTGTGGTCTGAAAATACGAATTTCGGTCCTTATTTGTCGGGTGATACGGAAATCGCCCGAAAAGTCCAGATGAAATCGAAGATCGGGAAATTGGGTTCCGCGTTATATTTCAAACACTAGCCATTGTCTGATCCGAAAATATGAATTTGGGTCTAGTTTTGTCAGGTGGTAGGAAAAACGCCCGAGGACCAGAAGACCCTTATAGCGTTGTTCTCCTAAATTTATAATTGTGTTTCGGGTTCCGCATCAGATTTCAAAAACTAGTCCATCGTCTTGTACAAAACTATGGATTTGGGTTCATTTTTGTCGGGTGGTACGAAAATCGCCTGAAAAGTCCAGATGAAATCGAGGACCGAGGGACCTTTGTAGCATTCTTCTTCTAAATTTATAATTGTGTTTCGGGTTCTGCGTCAGATTTCTAACACTAGGCTTCGTCTTGTTCGAAAATACGAAATTCGGCCCATTTTTGCTGGCTGGTACGAATATTGCTTAGAAAGTCCACATGAAATCGAGGAACGTGAGACCCTTTGAGGATTCTTCTCCTAAATTTATAACAGTGTTTCGGGTTACGCATCAGATTTCAAACACTAGCCATTGTCTTGTCCGAAAATAAAGATTTTGGTCCATTTTTGTCGAGGTGTACAAAAATCGCCCGAAACGTCCATTTTTGTCGAGGGGAGGCACGTATGGCATTCTTTTCCAAAATTTATAATTGTGTGTCGGGTTCCGTGCCAAATTCCAAACCCCAGCCATCATCTGGTCCTTAAATACGAATTTCGGTCCATTTTGTTGGGTGGTACAAAGTCACCCGAAAAGTCCAAATGAATTCGAGGACCGGGAGACCCTTATAGTATTCTTTTCCTTAATATATAACTGTGATTCGGGTTTTGCGTCAAATTTCAACACACTAGCCATCGTTTGGTCCGAAACTACTCATTTTGGTCCATTTTTGTTTTGTGGTAAGAAAATCGCCCGAAAAGTCCAGATGAAATCGAGGACCGTGAGAGCCTTATAGCATTCATCTCCAAAATTTATAACTGTGTTTCGAGTTCCGCGCTAGATTGTAAACACCAGTCGTCGTTTGGTCTGAAAATACGAATTTTGGACCATTTTTGTCGAGGGGTACGAAAATCGCCTGAAAAGTCCAGATTAAATCGAGGACTGGAATACACTTATAGCATTCTTCTGGAAAATTTATAATTGTGTTTCGGGTTTAGCGCCAGATTTGAAACACTAGCCATCGTCTGGTCTGAATATACAAATTTAAGTCCATTTTTGTCAAGTGGTATGAAAATCCCCCAAAAATTCCAGATGAAATCGAGGACCAAGAGACGTTTGTAGCATTGTTCTTCTAAATTTATAATTATGTATCGGGTTCTGCGTCATATTTCAAAAACTAGCCTTCGTCTTGTTCAAAAATACGAAATTCGGTGCATTTTTGTTGGGTGGTACAAATATCGCCATGAAAGTCCAGATGAAATCGAGGAACGCGAGACCCTTAGAGGATCCTTCTCCTAAATTTATAACAGCGTTTCGGGTTACACATCAGATTTCAAACACTAGCCATCGTTTTGTCCGAAAATACAGATTTTGGTCAATTTATGTCGAGGGGTACAAAAAACGCCCGAAACGTCGATTTATGTCGAGGGGAGACACTTATAGCATTTTTCACCAGAATTTATAATTGTGTGTCGGGTTCCGCGCCAGATTGCTAACACCAGCCATCGTTTGGTCCGACAATACGAATTTTCGTCCATTTTTGTCAGGTGGTACGAAAATCTCCCGAAAAGTCCAGATGAATTCAATGACTGGGATACCCTTATAGCATTCTTCTCCTAAATATATAACTGTGATTCTGGTTCCACATCATATTTCAAACACTAGCCATCGTTTGGTCCGAAAATACGGATTTCGGTTCGTATATGTCGAGTGGTACACAAATCTCCCGAAAACTCCAGATGAAATCGAGGACCAAGAGACCCTAATAGCATTCTTGTCCAAAATTTATTACTCTTTTTGAAGTTCCGAGCCAGATTTCAAACACTAGCCATCATCTGGTCCGAAAATACGAATTTCGGTTTATTTTTGTCTGGTGGTACAAAAACCGCCCAAAAAGACCAGATGAAATCGAGAACCAGGAGACCCTTATAGGTTTTTTTTCCTAAATTTGTAACTGTGTTCCGGATTCGCGCTAGATTTCAAACACTAGCCATCGTCTTTTCCAAAAATACTGATTGCGGTCCAATTTTGTCGGCTGGTACGAAAATCACCCGAAAAGTCAAGATGAATTCGAGGACCGGGAGACCCTTATAGCATTCTTCTTCTAAATATATAACTGTGATTCGGGTTCCGAGTTATATTTCAAATATTAGCCATCGTTCGGTCCGAAAATACAAATTTCAGTTCATTTTTGTCTGGTGGAATGAAAATCGCTCAAAAAGTCCATATGAAATCGAGGACCGGAAGACACGTATAGCATTCTTCTACCAAATTTATAACTATGTTACATGTTCCGCGCTAGATTTCAAACACTAGCCATAGTGTGGTCCGAAAATACAGATTTTTGTCCGTTTTTGTCGAGGGTTACGAAAATCTCCCGAAAAATCAGATGATATCGAGGACCGAGAGACCCTTTTGGAATCCATCTCCAAAATTTATAACATTCTTACGGTTTCTGCGCCAGATTTCACACACTAACCATCGTCTGTTCCGAAAACACGATTTTTGGTATATTTTTGTTGAGCGGTACAAAAATCGCCCGAAAAGACAAAATGAAATCGAGGACCAGAAGACCCTTATAGTGTTCTTCTCCTAAATTTATAATTGTGTTTCGGGTTCCGCATCAGATTTCAGACACTCGTTCGTCGTCTTCAACGAAAATACGGATTTCAGCCCATTATTGTCGGTTGGTACGAAAATCTCCCGAAAAGTCTAGATGAAATCAAGGACAAGGAGACCCTTATAGCATTCTTCTCCTAAAATTATAATTGTGTTTCGGGTTTTGCGTCAGATTTGAAACACTAGCCATCGTTTGCTCCGTAACTAGGGATTTTGGTCCATTTTTGTTGGGTGGTACAAAAATCCCCCGAAAAGCCCACTTGAAATCGAGGACCGTCAGACCCTTATAGCATTCACCTCCAAAATCTTTAGTTGTGTGTCGGGTTCTGCGCCTGATTTTAAACACTAGTCATCGTCTAGTCTGAAAATACAGATTTTGGTCCATTTTTGTCGAGGGGTACGAAAATTGCCTAAAAAGTGCAGATGAAATAGAGGATCGTGAGACCCTTATAGCATTCTTCTCTAAAATTTGTAATTGTGTTTCGGGTTCTGGGCTAAATTTGAAACACTAGCCATCTTCTTGTCCGAAAATAAAAATTTCAGTCCATTTTTGTCAAGTGGTACGAAAATCGCCCAAAAAGTCTTGAGGAAATCGAGGACCGAGAGACCCTTATAGCATTCTTCTTCTAAATTTATAATTGTGTTTCGGGTTCCGCGTTAAATTTCAAACACCAGCCTTCGTCTTGTTTGAAAATACGGAATTCGGTCCATTTTTGTTGGGTGGTACGTATATCGCCTAGAAATTCCAGCTGAAATCGAGGAACGGGAGACCCTTATAGGATTCTTCTTCTAAATTTATAACAGTGTTTCGAGTTACGCATCAGATTTCAAACACTAGACATCGTCTGTTCGGAAAATACGGATTTTGGTCTATTTTTGTCGAGGGGTACAAAAATCACCCAAAACGTCCATTTTTGTCGAGGGGAGACACTTATAGCATTCTTCTCCAAAATTTATAATTGTGTGTCGGGTTCCACCCCAGATTGCAAACACCATCGATCGTCTGGTCCGAAAATACGAATTTTGGTTCGTATTTGTCGGGTGGTACGAAAATCAACAGAACAGTGCATATGAATTTGAGGACTGGGAGACCCTAATAGCATTCTTCTCCTAAATATATAACTATGATTCGGGATCCGTGTCATAATTTAAACACTAGCCATCGTCTGTAACGAAAATACTAATTTAGGTCTATTTTTGTCGGATGATTGGAAAATCGCCCGAAAAGACCAAATGAAATCGAGGACCAGAAGACCATTAAAGCTTTCTTCTCCTTAATTTATAATTATGTTTTGGGTTCCGCATCAGATTTCAGACACTAGTCCATCGTCTTGTACGACAATACGGATTTCGGTCCATTTTTGTCTGGTGGTACAAAAATCGCCAGAAAAGTCTAGATGAAGTCGAGGACAAGGAGACCCTTGTAGCATTCTTCTCCTAAATTTATAACTGTGTTTCAGGTTCCGAGTTAGATTTCAAACACTAGCCATCGTTTGGTTCGAAACTACAGATTTTGGTCCATTTTTGTTGGGTGGTATGAAAATCGCCCGAAAAGTCCAAATGAAATCGAGGACCGTGAGACCCTTATAGCATTCATCTCCAAAATTTATAACTGTGGGGTTTCGCGCCAGATTTCAAACACTAGCCATTGTCTGGTCTAAAAATACATATTTTGGTCCATTTTTGTCGAGGGGAACGACAATCGCCTAAAAAGTCTAGATGAAATCGAGGACCGGGACACCATTATAGCATTCTTCTCTAAAATTTATAATTGTGTTTCGTGTTCTGCGCCAGATTTGAAACACTAGCCATCGTCTGGTCCGAATATACGAATTTCAGTTCGTTTTTTTAGTGTGGTACGAAAATCGCCCGAAAAGTCCAGATGAAATCTAGTGCTGAGAGACCCTTGTAGCATTCTTCTTCTAAATTTATAATTTTGTTTTGGGTTCCGCGTCAGACTTCAAACACTAGGCTTCGTCTTGTTCGAAAATACGGAATTCGGTCCATTTTTGTTGGGTGGTACGAAGATCTCCTAGAAAGTCCCGATGAAATCAAGGAACGCGAGACCCATATAGGATTCTTCTCCTAAATGTATAATAGTGTTTTGGGTTCCAGGTTATATTTCAAACACCCGCCTTCGTTTGGTCCAAAACTACGGATTTCAGACCATTTTTGTCTGGTGGAACCAAAATGGCTTGAGAAGTCCATATGAAATCAAGGACTAGAAGACACTTATAGCATTTTTATCTGTGTTACATGTTTTGCGCTAGATTTCTAACACTAGCCATAGTGTGGTCCGAAAATACAGATTTTGATCCATTTTTTTCAATGGGTACGAAAATCTCCCGAAAAATCTAGATGGTATCGAGGACCGAGAGACCCTTATACAATTCATCTCCAAAATTTATAACTGTGTTTCGGGTTCTGCGCAAGATTCCACACACTAGCCAACGCCTGGTTCGAAAATACGATTTTTAGTCTATTTTTGTCGGCTGGTACAAAAATTCTGGTTCCGCGTCATATTTTAAACACTAGCCATCGTTTTGTCCGAAAATACGGATTTCGGTATGTATTTGTCGGGTGGTACGAAAATCTCCCGAAACGTCCATATGAAATCGAGGACCGGGAGACCCTTATAGCATTCTTCTCTAAAATTTATAATTGTGTTTCGGGTTCTGCGCCAGATTTGAAACACTAGCCATCGTCTGGTCCAAATATACAAATTTCAGTCTATTTTTCTTGGGTGGTACGAAAATAGCTCGAAAAGTCCAGATGAAAACGAGGAACAAGAGACCTTGGTAGCATTCTTCTTCTGAATTTATAATTGTGTTTCGGGTTCCGCATCAAATTTCAAACACTAGCCTTCGTCTTGTTCGAAAATGCGGAATACGGTCCATTTTTCCTAGGTGGTACGAATATCACCCAGAAAGTCCATATGAAATCGAGGAACGCGAGACCCTTATAGGATTCTTCTCCTAAATTTATAACACTATTTCGGATTACGAATCAGATTTCAAACACTAGCCATCGTCTGGTCCGAAAATAAAGGTTTTGGTCCATATATTGGCGAGGGGTGCAAAAATTGCCCGAAACGTCCATTTTTGTCGAGGGGAGACACTTATAGCATTCTTCTCCAAAATTTATAATTCTGTTCCGGGTTCCGCGCTTGATTGCAAACACCTACCATCGTCTGGTCTAAAAATACAAATTTTGGTCCATTTTTGTCGGGTGGTACGAAAATGGGCCGAAAAGTCCAGATGAATGCGAGGACCGGGAGACCCTTATCGCATTGTTCTCCTAAATATATAATTGTGATTCGGGTTTGGAGTCATATTTCAAACACTAGACAATGTTTTGTCCGAAAATACGCATTTCAGCCTGTATTTGTCATGTGGTAAGAAAATCGCCCAAAAAGTCCAGATGATATCGAGAACCAGGAGACCCTAATAGCATTCTTCTCCAAAATTTATTACTCGTTTTCAGGTTCCGAGCCAGATTTCATACACTAGCCATCGTCTGGTCCGAAAATACGAATTTCGGAAAATTTTTGTCGGGTGGTACGAAAATCGCCCAATAAGACCAGATGAATTTGAGGACCCAGAGATCCTTATAGATTTTTTTTTTCATAAATTTATAACTGTGTTTCAGTTTCCGCGTCAAATTTCAAACACTAGCTGTCGTTTAGTACGAAAATATGTCTTTCGGTCCATTTTTGTCGTGTGGTACGAAAATTCACCGAAAGGTCCAGATGGAACCGTGGACCGTGAGACCCTTATAGCATTCTTCTCCTAAATTTATAATTGTGTTTTGGGTTCGGCGTCAAATTTCAAACCCTAGCCATCGTTTGGTCCGAAAATACGAATTTCAGTCCATTTTTGTCGGGAAAACAAAAATCGCCTGAAAAGACTTGATGAAATCGAGGACCAGGAGACCCTTATAGCATTCTTCTCCTAAATGTATAATTGTGTTTCGAGTTACGCATCAGATTTCAAACACTAGCCATCGTTTGGTCCGAAAATACAGATTTTGGTCAATTTTTGTCGAGAGGTACAAAAAATCGCCCAAAATGTCCATTTTTGTCGAGGGGAGACGCTTATAGCATTCTTCTCCTTAATATATAACTGGTCCGAAAATACGAATTTCAATCTATTTTTGTCAGGGTGGTATGAAAATTGCCCGAAAAATCTTGATGAAATCGAGGACCAAGAGACCCTTATAGCATTCTTCTCCTAATTTTATAATTGTGTTTCGGGTTTGGCGTCAAATTTCAAACCCTAGCCATCGTTTGGTCTGAAAATACGGATTTCGATCCATTTTTGTGGGGTAAACAAAAATCGGCAGAAAAGACCTAATGAAATAGAGGACAAAGAGACCCTTATAGTATTCTTCTCCTAAATTATTAACTAGGTTACAGGTTCCGCTTCAGATTATAAATTCTAGCCATCGTATTGTTCAAAAATACGGATTTCAGTCCATTTTTGTTGGGTGGTACGAAAATCGCCCGAAAAGTCCAAATGAAATTGAGGACCAGGAGACCCTTATAGCATTCTTCTTGTAAATTCATAACTGTGTTTCGGGTTCCGCGTAAAATTTCAAATACTAGCCATCGTCTGGTCCGAAAATTCGGTTTTCGGTCCATTTTTGTCGGGTGGTAAGAAAATCACCCGACAAGTCCAAATGAAATCGAGGACCAGAAGACTCTTATAGCATTATTCTCCTAAATTTTTAACTGTGTTCCGGGTTCCGCATCAAATTTCAAACAATAATCATCGTCTTGTTTGAAAATACGGATTTCGATTCATTTTTGTCTGGTGGTACGAAAATCACCTGAAAAGTCTAGATGAAATCTAGGACAGGGAGTCCTTTGTAGCATTCTTCTCAAAAAATTATAATAGTGTACCGGGTACTGCGCCAAATTTCAAGCACTAGCCATCGTCTTGTTCGAAAATACAGATTTCGGTCTATTTTAGTCGGGTGGTAGAAAAATCACCCGAAATATATAGATGAAATCGAGGACTAGGAGACCCTTATAGCATTCTTTTATGAAATTTATAATTGTGTTTTGAGTTCCGCTCCAGATTTCAAACACTAGCCACCATCTTGTTCGAAAATAGGAACTTCGGTCCAGTTTAGTCGGGTGGTACGAAAATTGCCTGATAAGTCCAGATAAAATTGAGGACCGGGAGACCCTTATAGCATTCTTTTTATAAATTTATAATTGTGTTTCAGGTTCCGCGTCATATTTCAAACACTAGCAATCGTCTTGTTCGAAAATACGGATTTCGGTTCATTTTAGTGAACTGTTACGAAAATCTCTTGAAAACTCCCTACGAAATTGAGGACCGGGAGACCCTTATAGCATTCTTCCCCAAAATTTATAACAGGGTTTCAGGTTTCGCGTCAGTTTTCAAACACTAGCCATTGTCTTGTTTAAAAATACAGATTTCGGTCCATTTTAGTAAGTTGGTACGAAAATCGCCCGAAAAGTCCAGATGAAATCGAGGACCGGGAGACCATTATAGCATTCTTCTCTAAAATTTATAAATGTGTTTCGGGATACGCGCCAGATTTTAAACACTAACCATCGCCTGGACAGAAATACGAAAGTCGGTCCATTCTTGTCTGGTGGTACGAAAATCGCCCAAAAAGACCAAATGAAATCGAGGACATAGAGACCATTATCGCATTTTTTTTCTTCTAAATTTATAATTGTGTTTCAGGTTTCGCATCAAATTTCAAACACTAACCATCGTCTTGTTCGAAGATACAGATTTCGGTCCATTTTAGTCAGGTGTTACGAAAATCGCCCGAAAGGTTCTATGAAATTGAGGACCGGGAGACCCTTACAGCATTCTTCTCCAAAATTAGTAATTGTGTTTCAGGTTCCGCGTCAAATTTCAAACACTAGCCATCGTCTTGGTCGAAAATACGGATTTCGGTCAATTTTAGTCAGGTGTTACGACAATCGCCCAAAAAGTCCAGATGAAATCGAGGACCGGGAGCCCTTTATAGCATTCTTTTCAAAAATTTATAACTGTGTTTTGTGTTCCGCGTCAGATTTCATACACTAGCCATCGTATGGTCCGAAAATACATATTTTGGTCCATTTTTGTTGAGGAGTACGAAAATCGCATGAAAAGTCCATATAAAATCGAGGACCGAGAGACCCTTATAACATTCTTCTTCTAAATTTATAACAGTGTTTCGGGTTCCGCCTCAGATTTCAAACTCTAGCCATTGTCTTGTTTGAAAATACGGATTTCGGTCCATTTTAGTTGAGTGGTATGAAAATCGCCCGAAAAGTCTAGATGAAATCGAGGACCGAGAGACCTTTATAGCATTCTTTTCCGAAATTTATAAATGTGTTTCGGGTTTCGTGCCAGATACCAAGCACTAGGCACCGTCTTGTTCAAAAATATAAATTTCTGGCCATTTTAGTCTTGTGGTACAAAAACGGGAGACCCTTATACCTTTATTTTCATAAATTTATAACTGGGTTTCAGGTTCCTTGTCAAATTTCAAACACTAGCAATCGTCTTGTTCGAAAATACGGATTTTGGTTCATTTTAGTCAGGTGTTTCGAAAATCGCCCGAAAAGTCCCTATGAAATCGAGGACCGAGAGACCCTTATAGCATTCTTCTCCAAAATTTATAATTGTGTTTTGGATTCGGCGTCAAATTTCAAACCCTAGCCATCGTTTGGTCCGAAAATACGGATTTCGGTCCATTTTTATCGGGTAAACAAAAATCGCTTGAAAAGACCTGATGAAATCGAGGACCATGAGACTTCTATTATAGCATACTTCTCATAAATTTATAACCATGTTTCGGGTTCCACGTCAGATTTCAAAAATACGGGTTTCGGTCCATTTTAGTCGAGTGGTACAAAAATCGCCCGAAAAGTCCAAATGAACTCGAGGACCGGGAAACTATTAGCTCATTCGTCTCCTAAATTTATATTTGTCTTTCGGGTTCTGCGTCGGTTGGTACGAAAATCTCCCGAAAATTCGAGATATAATCAAGGACCTAGAGACCTTTATAGCATTCTTCTCCAAAATTTATAACTGTGTTTCGGGTTCCACGCCAGATTTCAAACACTAGCCATAGTCTTTTTCGAAAATACATATATTGGTCCATTTTAGTTGGGTGGTACAAAAATCGCTCAAAAAGTCCAAATAAAATCGAGGAGCAGGAGACGTTTATAGAATTATTCTCCAAAATTTATAATTGTATTTCGGGTTCCACGTCAGATTTCAAACACTAGCCATCGTCTTATTCGAAAATACGGATTTCGGTTTTTTTTTTATCGGGTGGTACGACAATAGCCAGAAAGGTCCAGATGAAATCGAGGACCGGGAGATCCTTATAGTTTTCTTCTCCTAAATATATAACAGTGTTTCGGATTCCGCGTCATATTTTAAACACTAGCCATCGTCTGGTTCGAAAATAAAGATTTTAGTTAATTTTGTCGAGGGGTACAAAAATCACCCGAAAAGTCCAGATGAAATCGAGGACCGAGAGACCCTTATAGCATTCTATTTCTAAATTCATAATTGTGTTTCGGGTTCTGCGTCAGATTTCAAACACTAGCCATCGTCTTGTTCGAAAATACGGATTTATGTCCATTTTAGTTGGGTGGTACGAAAATCGCCCGAAAAGTTTAGATGAAATTGAGGACCGGGAGACCCTCATTGCATTCTTCTCCAAAATTTATAAATGTGTTTGGGGTTCCGCGCCAGATTTCAAACACTAGCCATCGTCTGATCCACAAATACGAATTTCGGTCCACTATTGTAGGGTGGTACGAAAATCACCCGAAAAGACCAGATAAAATCGAGGACCAAGAGACTCTTATGGCGTTCTTCTCCTAAATTTATAATTGTGTTTCGGGTTCTGTGTCTGATTTCAAACACTAGCCATCGTCTTGTATAAAAATACATATTTCGGTCCATTTTTGTGGGGTGTTACGAAAATTGCCCTAAAAGTCTAAATGAAATCGAGGATCGGGAGACCCTTATATCATTCTTGTGCAACATTTATAACTGTGTTTCGTGCCAGATTTCAAACACTAGCCATCATCTGGCCCGAAAATACACATTTTGGTCAATTTTTGTTTAGGGGTACGAAAATTGCCCGAAACTTCCAGATGTAAGCTAGGAGCAGGAGACTCTTATAGCATTATTCTCGTAAATTTATAACCGATTTTCAGATTTCGCGTCAGATTTCAACACTAGCCATCATCTGTTCGAAAATACGTATTTCAGTCTATTTTTGTCTGGTGTTACGAAAATCGCTCGAAAAGACCAGATCAAATCGAGGACCAGAAGACCCTGATAGCATTCTTCTCCTAAATTTATAACTGAGTTTTGGGCTCCACGTCAGATTTCAAACACAAGCAATCGTCATGTTCGAAAATAAAGATTTTGGTCCATTTCTATCGGGTGGTACGAAAAACGCCTGAATAGTCCCAATGAAATCGAGGACTTGGAGACCCATAGAGAAATCTTCTCCAAAATTTAATACTGGTTTTCAGGTTCCGCACCAGATTTCAAACACCAGCCATCGTCTGGTCCGGATTACGGATTTCGGTCCATTTTTTGTGGGTGTGTTAGGAAAATTGCCCGAAAAGTCTAGATGAAATTGAGGACCAGGAGATCTTTATAGTATTCTTCTCCTAAATTTATAACTATATTTCAGGTTCCGCGTCAGATTTCAAACACTAGCTATTGTCTTGTTCGAAAATATGAATTTCAGTCCATTTTAGTTGGGTGGTAAGAAAATCTCCCGAAAATTCCAGATGAAATCGAGGACCAGTATACCCTAATACCATTCTTTTCCAAAATTTATAACTGTGTTTCAGGTTTCGCGCAAGATTCCAAACACTTGTCGTCGTCCCGTACGAAAATACACATTTTGGACCATTTTTATTGAGGGGTGCGAAAATTTCCCCGAACATCTAGATGAAATCGAGGAGCAGGAGACTCTTATAGCATTCTCCTCCTAAATTTATAACCGATTTTCAGATTTTGTGTTAGATTTCAAATACTAGCCATTGTCTTGTTCGAAAATACGGATTTCGGTCTATTTTTGTCGGGTGGTACGAAAATTGCCCAAAAGATACAGATGAAATCGATGACCGGGAGATCCTTAGAGCATTCTTCTCCTAAATGTATAAATGTGTTTCGGATTCCACGTCAGATTTCAAACACTAGCCATCGATTGGTCATAAACTATGGAATTTGGGCTATTTTTGTTAGGTGCTACGAAAATCGCCTAAAAGGTCCAAATGAAATTGGGGACCGGGAGACCATTATAACATTCTTCTCCTAAATTTAACGATGTGTTTCGGGTTCCGTGTCAGATTTCAAACACTAGCCATCGTTTTGTCCGAAACTATGGAATTTGGTCCATTTTTGTTGGGTGCTATGAAAGTCGCCTAAAAAGTCCAATGAAATCGAGGACCGGGTGATCCTTATAGCATTCTTCTCCTAAATTTATAACTGTGTATCGGGTTCCGCCTTAGATTTTTAACACTAGCCATCGTCTTGTTCGAAAATACAAACTTCAGTCCAATTTTGTCGAATGGTACAAAAATCGCCCAAAAAGTGC
Organism: Cicer arietinum; assembly: GCF_000331145.2. Taxonomy (NCBI): domain Eukaryota; kingdom Viridiplantae; phylum Streptophyta; class Magnoliopsida; order Fabales; family Fabaceae; genus Cicer; species Cicer arietinum. The sequence continues at coordinate 16,320,414 of NC_021162.2, read as the reverse complement.
AAATGAAATCGAGGACCAGGAGACCCTCATAGCATTCTTCTGCTAAATTTATATCAATGTTTCGGGTTCCAAGTCAGATTTCAAACACTACCATCATTTGGTTCGAAAATACAGATGTTGGACCATTTTTGTCGGGGGGTAAGAAAATTTCCCGAAAATTCTAGTTGAAATCGAAGACCGAGAGACCCTTATATCATTCTTCTTCTAAATACATAACTGTTTTTCGGGTTTGGCGTCAGATTTCAAACACTAGCCATCGTCTTGATCGAAAATACGGATTTCGGTCCATTTTTGTTGGGTGGTAGGAAAATTGGCCCAAAGGTCCAGTAGAAATTGAGGATCGGGAGACCGTTATAGCATTCTTCTCCAACATTTATAAATGCGTTTCGGGATCCGCACGAGATTTCAATCACTAGCCATAGTCCAATACAAAAAAACAGATTCTGGTCCATTTTTTCGAGGGGGTTCGAAAATCGGAAGAAAATTCCAAATGAAATCAAGGACCAAGAGACCCTTATAACATTCTTTTCCTAAATTTATAACTAAGTTTCATGTTCCGCTTCAGATTTTAAATACTAGCCATCATCTTGTTCGAAAATACGGATTTCGATCCATTTTTGTTCGGTGGTACGAATATTGCCCAAAAAGTCTAGATGAATATAGGACTAGGACACCCTTATAGAATTCTACTCCTAAATTTATAACTGTGTTTCAGGTTCCGTGTCAGAATTCATACACTATCCATCGTTTGGTCTGAAAATACGGATTTCGGTCCATTTTTGTCGGGTGGTACGAAAATCGCCCCGAAAGTCCAGATGAAATCGAGGACTTGGAGACCCATATAGCATTCTTCTTCAAAATTTATTACTAGTTTTCAGGTTCCGTGCCAGATTTCCCACACTAGCCATCGGCTGGTCAGAAAATACAGATTTCGCTCTTTTTTTGTCGACGGGTACGAAAATCATTCGAAAAGTCCAGATGAAAGCGAGGACCGAGAGGCCGTTGTAACATTTTTCTCCTAAATATTTGACTGTGTTCCGGGCTTTGTGTCAAATTTGAAACACTGGCTATCGTTTTGTTCGAAAATTCGGATTTTGGTCCATTTTAGTCAGGTGGTACGAAAATCGCCTGAAAAGTTCAGATGAAATCGTGGACCGAGAGACCCTTATAGAATTCTTCTCCTAAATTTATAACTGGGTTTCGGGTTCCGCGTTAGATTTCAAACACTAGCCATCGTCTTGTTCGAAAATACGAATTTCGGTCCAATTTTGTCGGATGGTACAAAAATCGCCCGAAAAGTCCAGATGAAATCGAGGACCAGGAGACCCTTATAGCATTCTTCTCCTAAATTTATATCAATGTTTCAGTGGTACGAATATTGCCCGAAAAGTCAAGATGAAAAAGAGGACCGGGAGACCCTTATAGAATTCTACTCCTAAATTTATAATTGTGTTTCTGGTTCCGCGTCAGAATTCAGACACTATCCATCGTTTGGTCCAAAAATACGGATTTCGGTCCATTTTTGTCGGGTGGTACGAAAATCGACCGGAAAGTCCAGATGAAATCGAGGACTTGGAGATCCATATAGCATTCTTCTTCAAAATCTATTACTAGTTTTCAGGTTCCGCGCCAGATTTCCAACACTAGCCATCGGCTGGTCTGGAAAAACCGATTTCGGTCTTTTTTTATCGAGGGGTACGGAAATCATTCGAAAAGTCCAGATGAAAGCAAGGACCGAGAAGCCCTTTTAACATTTTTCTCCTAAATATTTAACACTGTTCTGGGTTTTGTGTCAAATTTGAAACACTAGCTATGGTTTTGTTTGAAAATTCGGATTTTGGTCCATTTTAGTCGGGTGGTTCAAAAATCGTCCGAAAAGTCCATATAAAATCGTGAACCGAGAGACCCTTATAACATTATTCTCCTAAATTTATAATTGTATTTTGGGTTCCGCGTAAGATATTAAACACTAGCCATCATCTTGTACAAAAATACGCAGACCCTTATAGCATTCTTCTCCTAAATTTATAACCGTATTTTGGGTTTCGTGCCAGATTTCAAGCACTAGCTATCGTTTGGTCCGAAAATATATATTTATGTCTATTTTTTTCGATGGACAAGAAAATTGCTCGAAAGGTCCAGATGAAATCGAGTATTGGAAGACCCTTATAGCATTCTTCTCCAAAATTTATAATTGTGTTTCTCGTTCCGCTCCAAATTTCAAATACTGATTTCGGTCAATTTTTGTCGGATGGTACGAAAATCTCCCGAAAAGTTCAAATGAAATCAAGGACTGGGAGACCCTTGTAGCATTCTTCTCCTAAATTTATTAATGTATTTCAGGTTCCGCATCAGATTTCAAACAATAGCGATCGTTTTGTTCGAAAATACGGATTTCAGTCCATTTTTGTCTGGTGGTTCGAAAATCTCCCAAAAAGTATAGATGTAATCGAGGACCGAGAGACCATTGTTGTATTCTTCTCCAAAATTAATAACTGTGTTTCGGGTTCCGCTTCTGATTTCAAACAGTAGCGATTGTCGGGTCCTAAAATACGGATTTTGGTCTATTTTATTTAGGTGGCACGAAAACCACCCGAAAAGTCCAGATGAAAACCGCCCGAAAAGTCCAGATGAAATCGGTCAATTTTTGTCAGGTGAACGAAAATTGCTCGTAAAGTCGGGATGAAATCGAGGACCATATGGCCCTTATAGCATTCTTCTCGTAAATTAATAATTGTGTATTAGGTTCTGCGCGGAATCTCAAACCTTAGCCATCATCTGGTAGTAAATTACAAATTTCGGTCTATTTTTGTCGGATAGTACAAAAATCGCCCGAAAAGTGTAGATGAAATCGAGGACCAAGAGACCCTAATAGCATTCTTCTCCTAAATTTATAAAAGTGTTTTGGGTTCCGCGTCAGATTTCAAACATTAGCCATCGGCTAGTTCGAAAATACAAATGTTGGTCCATTTTTGTCGAGGGGTACGAAAATCGCCTGAAAAGTCTAGATGAAATCGAGGACCGAGAGACCCTTACATCATTCTTCTCCTAACTTTATAACTATGTTTCGGGTTTCCCGCCAGATTTCAAACACTAGCTATCGTCTGGTCCAAAAATACAAAATTCGGTCCATTTTTTTCGAGGGGTACGAAAATCGCTCGAACAGTCCAGATGAAATCGAGGACCGAGAGACCCTTATAGCATTCTTCTCCTAAATTTATAAATGTGTTTCGGTTTACCTGTTGGATTTCAAACACTAGCCACTGTTAGGTCCGAAAATACGGATTTCAATCCCTTTTTGTCGGGTGGTACGAAAATCGCCCGAAAAGTCCAGATAAAATTGAGGACTGGGAGACCGTTATAGAATTCTTCTCCTAAATTTATAATTGTGTTTCGTGTTGCGCGTCAGATTTCAAACACTCTACATTGTTTGGTTCGAAAATAGGGATTTCGGTCCATTTTGTCTAAATTACATTTGTTGTCCCTTATCTTTGGTAACGTTTTAGTCCTTTATCTTTTTTTTCCCGACTTGGTCCTTTATTTTAATTTTAAGTGACAATTTGATATTTTATGTTTTAAAATTTCAACAATGATATCCTTTTTTATACAAAAATTCAAAAAAAAAAATCAATCAAAACTCATAAAATTAATTATATTCTTCAATATAATACAAATTTCATCAAATTCGTAACGCAAATCTTCAAATAAACTCATATTTTCATACTTTATTTGATATTTTTAGGAATAAAGGACTAAATAGGGAGAAAAAAAAAGATAAAGGACTAAAACATTACCTGAAATTAAGTTAAGGGACCACAGATGTAATTTAGCCGTCCATTTTTGTCGGTAGATACAAAAATTGTCCAAAAATTCCAGATGAAATCGAGGAGTTGAAGACCCTTATAACATTCTTCTCCTAAATTTAAAAATGAGTTTTGGGTGCCGCGTAAGATTTCGAACACTAACCATCATTTTGTTCGAAAATACGGATTTCGGTCCATTTTTGTCGGGTGGTATGAAAATCGCCCGGAAAGTCCAGATGAAAACGAGGACCGGGAGACCATTGTAGCATTCTTCTTCGAAATTTATAAATGTGTTTCGGGTTAGATTTCAAACACAAGCCATTGTTTCGTCCGAAAATTCTCATTTCGATCCATTTTTTTTGGGTGGTACGAAAATATTCCGAAAATTCCTGATGAAATGGTGGACCGGGAGACCATTGTAGCATTCTTCTCCTAAATTTATAACTGTGTTTCGGGTTCCGTGTCATTTTTCAAACACTAGCCATTGTTTGGTCTGGAAATACAGATTCTAGTCCATTTTTGTCGGGTGGTACGAAAATCGTCCGATAAGTCCAGTTGAAATAGAGGACTGGGAGACCCTTATAGCATTCTTCTCCTAAATTTATTACTGTGTTTCAAGTTCCACGTCAGATTTCAAACACTAGCCATCGTCTTGTTCGAAAATACGGATTTCGAAATATTTTTATCGAGTTGTAGGATAATCGTCCGAAAAGTCTAGATGAAATAGAGGATCGGGAGACCATTGTAGCATTCTTCTTCAAAATTTATAATGTGTTTCGGGCTCAACGTCAAATTTCAAACACTAGCCATCGTCTTGTTCAAACATACGGATTTCGGTACATTTTAGTTGATTGTTACGAAAATCGCCGGAGAAGTCCAGATTAAATCGACGACTTGGAGATCCTTATAGAATTCTTCTCCTAAATTTATAACTGAGTTTCGGGTTCCGCGTCAGAGTTCGAAGCCTAGCCATCGTGTTCTTCAAAAATACGGATTTCGGCTATTTTTGTCGGGTGTACGAAAATCGCCCAAAAAGTCCAAATGAAATCGAGGACCAGGACCATTGTATCATTCTTCTCCTAAATTTATAACTGTATTTCAGGGAGACAGAACTAAATCGAGAAGACCCTTATAGCATTCTTCTCCTAAGTTTGTACCTTTGTTTTGGGTTCCGCGTTAGATTTTAAACACTATCCATCGTCTTCTTCGAAAATACGGATATTGATCCATTTTTGTCGGTTGGTACGAAAATCTCCCGAAAAGTCCAGATGAAATCGAGGACCGGGAGAAGCCTGTAGCATTCTTCTCATAAATATATAACTATGTTTCGGGTTCTGCGTCAAATTTCAAACACTAGCCATTGTCTAGTTCGAAAATACGGATTTCCGTCCATTTTTGTCAAGTGGTACGAAAATTGCCCGAAAAGGTCAGATGAAATCGAGGATCATGAGCCTCTTATAGCATTCTTCTCCTAAATATATAACTAAGTTTCGGGTTTTGTGTCAGATTTCAAACACTAGCCGTCGTCTTGTTCAAAAATCCGGATTTCGATCCTTTTTTATCGGGTGGTACGAAAATCACCCGAAAAGTCCTGATGAAATCGAGGATCCGGAGACCCTTATAGAATTCTTCTACTAAATTTATTAATGTGTTTCAAGTTCCGCATCAGATTTCAAACACTAGCCATCGTCTTGTTCGAAAATACGAATTTCGGTCCATTTTTGTCGGGTGGTATGAAAATCACTTGAAATGTCCAGATGAAATCGTGGACCCGGAGACCCTTATAGCATTCTTCTCCTAAATTGATAAGTTTTTTTTCCGGCTTCCGTGTCAAATTTGAAACAATAGCCAATGTCTTGTACGAATATATGGATTTCGGTCCATTTTTGTCGGGTGGTACGAAAATCGGCCGAAAAGTCCCGATGAAATCGAGCACTTGGAGACCCTTATAACATTCTTCATCTAAATTTGTAACTAAGTCTCATGTTTAGCGCCAGATTTCAAACATTACCCTTCGTCTAGTCCAAAAATAAAGATTTCAATACATTTTTGTCGAGGGGTACGAAAATCGCCCGAAATGTCCAATTGAAATCAATGACTGAGAGACTTTAATAGCATTTTTCTCCTAAATTTATAATTGTGTTTCGGTTTACCCGTCAAATTTCAAACACTAGCCATCGTCAGGTCCAAAAATACGGAGTTCGGTCTATTTTTGTCGTGCGGTACGAAAATCGCCCGAAAATTCCAGATGTAATCTAGAACCGGGAGACCCTTGTAGCATTCTTCTCCTTAATAGATAACAGTTTTCCGGGTTCCATGTCAGATTTCAAACACTAGCCATCATCTGGTCCGAAAATACGGATTTCGGTTCATTTTTGCCAGGTGGTACGAAAATCGACCGAAAAGTCCAGATGAAATTCAGGAACGGAAGACCCTTTTAGCATTCTTCTCCTAAATTTATTAATGTGTTTCGGGTTCCGCGTCAGATTTCAAACACTAGCCATCGTCGAGTCCGAAAATACGGATTTCGATCCATTTTTGTCGGGTAGTACGAAAATCTCCAAAAAAGTCCAGATGAAATCGAGGACCGGGAGACCATTGTAGTATTCTTCTCCAAAATTTATAACTGTGTTTCGGGTTCTGTGTCAGATTTCAAACACTAGCCATCGTCGAGTCAGAAAATATGGATTTCAGTCCATTTACATCGAAGGGTACGAAAATCGCCCGAAAGGTCCAGATGGAATCAAGGACCGAGTGACCCTTATAGCATTCTTCTTCTAAATTTATAATTATGATTCAGGTTCCACGTCTGATTTCTAACACTAGCCATCGTCTTGATCACAAATACGATTTTCGGTCCATCATTGTCGAGTGGTACGAAAATCGCTTGAAAAGACCAGATGAAATCGAGGATCGAAGAAACTTATAGCATTCTTCTCCTAAATTTCTAACTATGTTTCATTGGTTCCACGTCAGATTTCAATCACTAGCCATCGTTTGGTTCGAAAGTACAGATTTCGGTCCAATTTTGTCGGGTGGTACAAAAATACGAATTTCCGTCAATTTTTGTTTGGTGGTACGAAATTCGCCTGAAAAGTCCATATGAAAGCAAAGACTGGGAGACCCTTATAGCATTCTTCTCCTAAATTTATAACTGTGTTTCGGGTTCTGCGTCAGATTTCAAACATTAGCCATTGTTTGTTCCAAAAATATGGATTTCGATCTATTTTTGTTTGTTGGTACGAAAATCCCCATAAAAGTCCTTAAGAAATCAAGGATCGAGAGACCCTTGTAGCATTCTTTTCCTAAATTTATAACTTTCTGTCGAGTTCCGTGTCGTTGGATATCTGACGTGGATTCCGAAACACATTTATAAATTATGAAGAAGAATGCTACAAGTATCTCCCAGTCCTCGATTTCATGTGGACTTTTCGGGGGATTTTCGTACCACCATACAAAAATGGACCGAAATCCATATTTTCGGATCAAACAATGGCTATTGTTCGAAATTTGAAGTAGAACTCGAAACACAGTTATAAATTAAGTGAAAAATGCTAAAAGGGTCTCCCGGTCCTCGATTTCATCTGGACATTTTGAGCAATTTTGGTACTAACCGACAAAAACAGACTGTAATCCGTAATTTTGGACCAGACGATGGCAAGTGTTTGAAATCTGACACGGAACCCAAAATACATTTATAAATTTAGGAGAAAAATGTTACAAGGGTCTCTCGGTCCTTGATTTCATTTGGACTTTTCGGGGGATTTTCATACCCCTAGGAGATAATGGATGAAAATACATATCTTTGAAATACGACACGATACTTGAAACACAGTTATAAATTTAGGAGAAGAATGTTATAAGGGTCACCCGGTCCTCGATTTCATCTGAACTTTTCGGGTGATTTTCATACCACCCGACAAAAATGGAGCGAAATCCGTATTTTTGGACCAAACGATGGCTTATGTCATAAATCTGACGTAGAAATTAAAACACAATTATAATTTTAGGAAAATAATGCTATAAAGGTCTCCTGGTCCTCGATTTCATCTGGACTTTTCGTTTGATTTTCATTCCACCTTTCAATAATGGAACAAAATCCGTATTTTTGGACCAGATGAAGGCGATGGTTTGAAATCTGGACTTTTCGGGCAATTTTCGTTCGACCAGACAATAATGGACCCAAATCCGTATTTTCTGATCAGATGATCGCTAGTGTTTTTAATCTAACGCGGAACCCAAAACATAGTTATAAATTTATGAGAAGAATGCTATAAGGGTCTCGGTCCTCGATTTCATCTGGACTTTTCAGGTGATTTTCGTACCACTCGAAAAAAACAGACTGAAATCTGTATTTTCAGACAAGACGATGGCTAGTGTTTGAAATCTGAAAAGGAACCCGAAACACAATTATAAATTTAGGAGAAGAATGCTATAAGGGTCACCCGGTCCTCGATTTCATCTGGACTTTTCGGGCGATTTTTGTACCACGCGACAAAATTGAAACGAAATTCCTATTTTCAGACCAGATGATGGCTAGTGTTTGAAATCTAACGCGGAATTCGAATACGGTTATAAATTTTGGAGAATAATGCTACAAGGGTCTCTCGGTCCTCGATTTCACCTAGAGTTTTTCGGGGAATTTTTGTACCACCACACAAAGATAGACATAAATCCGTATCTTCAGACCAAACAATGGCCAGTGTTTCAAATCTGATGCATAACTCGAAACAAAATTATAAATTTAGGAGAAGAATGCTAAAAGGGTCTCCAGGTCCTCGATTTCATCTAGACTTTTTGGGTGATTTTCGTACCACACATCAAAAATAGACCAAAATCCGTATTTTCAGACCACACGATGGCTAGTGTTGGAAATCTGACTCGGAACTCGACGCACAATTATAAATTTACGAGAAGAATGCTACAAGTGTCTCCCGATCCTCGATTTTATCTGGACTTTTCGGGCGATTTTCGTTTCACCAAACAATAATGGACCGAAATCCATATTTTCTGACCAAATGATTGCTAGTGTTTGAAATCTGACGTGAAACCCGAAACACAATTATAAATTTAGGAGAAGAATGCTATAAGAATGCTATATGTTAATATTATCTTCGTTATGAAAAACAAATACAAAACGAAGATAATAATAACATATAATAAAATAGATTATAAAATAAATATGTAATTAATACTTTACTTGACAACTCTATTTTATTTTATGATATTATTATCTTTGTTATGATGTACAAGTTCATAACGAAGAATATTACAAAGGTCTCCCGTTCCTCGAATTCATCTGGAGTTTTCTGGAGATTTTCGTAACACTAGACAATAATGGACTGAAATCTGACGTGGAACCTAAAACATAGTTATAATTTTAGGAGAAGAATGATATAAGGGTTTCTCGATCGTCGATTTCATATGGACTTTTAGGGCAATTTTCTTACCAAAAGACCATAATGGACCGAAATCCGTATTGTCTAAAAAGATGATCGCTTGTGTTTGAAATCTGATGCGGAACCCAAAATAAAGTTATAAATTTAGGAGAAGAATTCTATAAGGGTCTCCCGGTCCTCGATTTCATCTTGACGTTTCTAGTAATTTACGTACCACACAACAAAAATTGACCGAAATCTATATTTTCGGAACAGACAATAGCTAGTGTTTGAAATCTGACTTGGAACCCAAAACACAATTATAAATTTAGGAGAAGAATTCTAAAAGGGTCTCTCAGTTCTCGATTTCATCTAGACATTTCGGGCGATTTTAGTACGAACTTAGGAAAATGGACCGAAATCCATATTTTTAGATCAAACGATGGTTAGGGTTTGAAATATGATTCAGAACTCGAAACACGGTTATAAATTTTGGAGAAGAATGCTATAAGGTCTCCTGGTCCTCGATTTCATCTGGAGTTTTTGGGCTTTTTTTACAATCGACAAAAATGGACCGAAATTAGTATTTTCAAACCTTACAATGGCTAGTGTTGGAAATCTAACGCGGAACCGGAAACACAGTTATAGATTTTGTAGAATAATGCTACTAGGGCCTCCCGGTCCTCGATTTCATTTGGACTTTTCGGGAGATTTCGTAACACCAGACAAAAACGGACCGAAATCACGTTTAGGAATTACAGTTTAGAGTTTGGGGTTCAAGTTTCTGGTTTAGGATTCTGGATTCAGGGTTAAGAGATTATGGTTGACGGTTTAGGGTTCAGGGGTTAAGGTTTAGGGTTTAAGTTTTGGATTTACTGTTTAGGGTTTAAGGTTTGGGGTTTAGTGTTTAGGTTATCCTCATTGCGAAGTATAACTACAAAATGAAGATAATAATAACATATATGAAAAATAAGTTGTCAAATAAAAATGTAATTATTACTTTATTTTAAAATAATATTTTATTATATGTTATTATTATCTTCGTTATGAAGTACAAGCTCTAAGGGTCTTGATGACTCTTCATCATATGCATATTTTCCCACTATTTTAGTCTTATTTATCCTCAATCATTAGTTAAATTAAGGATTTATTTGATATATTTGTTGATTTTTGTTCTTTGAGTTAATAAAATGTTTTGTGTTTTATTTCGTTGATTAAGTAGGAATTTTTCGTAATTTTACATTGCGTTTTGTTTTAGTGCAGTGCTGAATTTTGGTGAGAAATCAACATGACATATGTAGAGTATTTGAGCCATATATGGAGTTGTAGATGTCCAATTGGAGTCAAACCAAGTGCCAATGAAAGCTAAGATCCATAGATACAACTTTTAAGAAGACACCGGAACCAAATGCAGACTCGAAAGAGGAGCAAAATGCAATATACGCCGGACAATAGATGTTGAGCGCTTGGAGCGCGTTTTCCGCGCCAGGGGCGCGCGACGCGCACCAACAACCATAAAAACGCAGATTTTTACTGTTTTAGGGATCTTTTTCACTATTGGGAAGTTGGGAGACTTGTGCCCTAGCATAGAAACTCAAAGACAACCGTTTCTAACATCATTGGAGCAGTTTTATCAAGAATC
>NC_021162.2:16293949-16308542 GCF_000331145.2 Cicer arietinum | reverse complement strand
AAAATTCTATCCAAAGAATCAGATGACAAAGACTTTCACATTACGGACGTTTTGGTTGAGTTCATTAAGAATAACATGGTTTCAATTGAAAGATTTGAAAGTCAATGTGAGAGGTTATTTGAGCAAGTGGTTAAGTTTGAGAAGATGGAGGAGAAGTTGAAGATTGAAGATAAATACATTGTTGTGGTAGAAGAATATAAGCAAGAGGAAAAGACGAACGAGGAAAAGAAAAAAGAAGAGATTGATAAAGTTCGAGATTCAATCTATGCCTTGTTCATCAATGTCCAATTGAGAAGGACATGGAAACAACATCTTTTATTTCTTAAGTTCATGGAATTTCTACCAAACAAAAAGAAAAAGAAGGATGATGTGTTCTTCGTGTCAAATATGCCACCTTGACAGTAGTTGAGACGTCAAGCTCAAGACACTAAACGAGCGCTTATTGGGAGGCAACCCAATTTTATATCCTTTGCACCGTATTTATTTAATGCATTTCAGATTTATTTTACTCCATTTAGTTCCAATTTTAGTCTCTAATTTCTAGTTCTTTTAGTTTTGATGTTTGGTATGAGCAAGGAATCAAAAAGATGCGTTGAAAAGCGATTGTACAGCTCCAAATGACAGAACGCGCGCCCAAGCACGCCCGAAGCGCTTTTTCGAGGTGTTGCTACTGTCAACGCGCGCCTGAAGCGCTTTTTCCAGGACCTAATGACAACCCAACAAAAAGCAAAACAAACTAAGGTCGCAAGTACATCCTTCGCTCAACAGACACCAGGAGGCATGTTTTATGCTGATCTATTTGCACCTCTCCAGTATACTAGCGACCATAGCGGAACATGAGCGGATGATCTAAACGAGAATCCTTGAACTACTAAACTAAGCGAAGTTTTCTTTCCTTTTTTTTTCTCTTACTGTTGTTTGTCCTGTTTCTTTCCGTTTTCTCGTTTTCTTTGTTTAATGTCAGCGTATTGTGACTTTCTTTTCTTCATGTTTTTTTTCCTTCAAGTTTTATCAAGAATCATTCATGAATCCTTCTTGTAATTCTTCTCTAATCTTTATCTATTTTATTTCTGTCATGAGTAACAAAACCCTATTTGTTAGGGATGAGTGTAACAAGATGAAACCCTTATTTTTATGATTTGATTTCTAGTTATATGAATGAGTTTATTGAATTAGTTTTCTCATCTCTGTGCTTAATGCTTTTTATTGCTTGATCAACATTAAAATTTTCTACGATTTGTATTTTGAAACGGAAGTGGACTTTACGAATGCTTGAGATGAGAAATTCATGAATTCGTAGTCTAGACATAGGTGCAGGTCATGAAACCAATTAAATTAGTTGCAAAGCAATAATTTACAAGAGAATTTCTATACGGTAATGCTTAATTCTAATCTTAAATCTACTAAGAAATTATGGGTTACTTTGGAATTAAACTTTCTGTCACTAAGACATTAGGGCAAGAATAATAAAGAGAATTAGGTAATAATTCAATAAAGGAATTCAATAACTAGGATCAAATTAGACACCAAGGTTGGATTCGAAGTGAAACTCATCCCTGACATTTTTCTCAATTTATAAAAGATCAATTTTACTACTGTTGTCAATTTTAAATATTATTTCAATCAACTTGGGAAATTTTTGTTCAATTTCAGTAACTAAATATAATTCAATAGTAAAACGCAATCCTTGAGTTTGACACTCGGTACTACCGTTTTATTATTACTTGCAACGATTCAGTACACTTGCTGAAACGCTATCAAGTTTTTGGCGCCAAACGATGGTTAGGGTTTGAAATATGATGCAGAACTTAGGAAAATGGACCGAAATCCATATTTTATTTGCTCAAACAATGGTTAGGGTTTGAAATATGATGCAGAAACTCGAAACACGGTTATAAATTTAGGAAAAGAATGCTATAAGGGTCTCCCGGTCCTCGATTTCATATGAAGTTTTTGGGCTTTTTTTTTCAATCGACAAAAATGGACCGAAATTAGTATTTTCAAACCTTACAATGGCTAGTGTTGAAAATCTGACGCGGAACCAGAAACACAATTATAGATTTTGTAGAAAAATGCTACTAGGGTCTCCCGGTCCTCGATTTCATTTGGACTTTTCGGGAGATTTCATAACACCAGATTTTGTAGAAAAATGCTACTAGTGTTTGGGGTTCAAGTTTCTGGTTTAGGATTCTGGATTCAGGGTTAAGAGATTATGGTTGACGGTTTAGAGTTCAGCGTTTAAGTTTTGGATTTACTGTTTAGGGTTTAAGGTTTGGGGTTTAGTGTTTAGGGTTATCCTCATTGCGAAGTATAACTACAAAATGAAGATAATAATAACATATATTAAAAATAAGTTGTCAAATAAAAATGTAATTATTACTTTATTTTAAAATAATATTTTACTATATGTTATTACTATCTTCATTATGAAAAACAAATACAAAACGAAGATAATAATAACATATAATAAAATAGATTATCATGTAAATATGTAATTATTACTCTATTTGACAACTCTATTTTATTATATGTTATTATTATCTTCGTTATTATCTTCGTTATGAAGTACAATGCTCTAAGGGTCTCCGGGTCCTCGATTTCATTTGGAAATTTCGGGAGATTTTCGTACCACCCAACAAAGACAGACTGAAACCCGTATTTTCGGACAAGACGATGGCTAGTGTTTTATATCTAACGTAAAACCCGAAACATAGTTATGAATTTAGGAGAAGAATTTTATAAGGGTCTCCAGGTCCTCGATTTCATATGGACTTTACGGGCGATTTTCGTACCACCCAACAAAAATAGACCGAAATTAGTATTTTCAGACCAGACGATGGCTAATGTTTTAAATCTAAAGCGAAACCTGAAACACAATTATAAATTTAGGAGAAGAATGCTACAAGGGTCTCTCGATCCTCGATTTCATCCGGACTTTTAGGGTGATTTTCATACCAAAAGACAATAATGGACCGAAATTCGTATTTTCTAAACAGATGATTGCTAGTGTTTGAAATTTGATGCAGAACTCGAAACACAGTTTTAAATTTAGGAGAAGAATTCTATAAGGGTCTCCCAGGCGATTTTCTTACCACTTGACAAAAATGGACCGAAATCTGTATTTTCCGACCAGACTATGGCTAGTGTTTTAAATCTGACTCGGAACTCGAAATACTGTTATAAATTTGGGAGAAGAATTCTAAAAGGCTCTCCCGATCCTCGATTTCATGTGGACTTTAAGGTCGATTTTTGTACCACTAGACAAAAAGGACTGAAATCCATATTTTTGGAACATAAGATGGCTAGTGTTTGATATCGAACACAGATCCCGAAAAATGCTATAAGGGTCTCTCGATCCCCGATTTCATCTGGACTTTTCAGGCGATTTTCGTACCCCTTGACAATAATGGATCGAAATCCGTATTTTCGGACAAAACAATGGCTAGTGTTTCAAACCTGACTTGAAACTTAAAACCCAATTATAAATTTAGGAGAAGAATTCTATAAGGGTATATCAGTCCTTGTATTCATCTGGACTTTTCGGGCGATTTTCGTATCACAAGTCAAAAAATGGACTGAAATCCGTATTTTCGAACCAGACGATGGCTAGTGTTTGATATCTAACGTGGAACCTGAAACACACCTATAAATTTAGGAGAAGAATGCTATAAGGGTCTCCTAGTCCTTGATTTCATCAGGACTTTTCTGGCTATTTTCGTACCACCCAACAAAAATGGACTGAAATCCATATTTTTGGAACAAACAATAGCTAGTGTTTGAAATCTGACATGGAACCCAAAACACAGTTATGAATTTAGGAGAAGAATCCAAAATTCGTATTTTCGGACTAGACGATGGCCGAATCCGAAACATAGTCAGAAACTTAGGAGAAGAATGCTATAAGGGTCTCCCGGTCCTCGATTTCATTTGGACTTTCGGGCAATTTTTGTACCACCCGACAAAAATGGACCGAAATCAGAATTTTTGAACCTAGCCATGGCTAGTGTTGCAAATCAGATGCAAGGCGCGAAACACAGTTATACATTTTGGAGAAGAATGCTACACGAGTCTCCCGGTCCTCGATTTCATCTGGACTTTTTGGGAGATTTTCGTAACACCAGACAAAATGGACCGAAATCACATTTAGGGATTAGGGTTTAGAGTTTAGGGTTCAAGAATCGTGTTTAGGGTTTAGGGCTCGAGATTCAGGGTTAAGAGTTTATGGTTTAGGGTTTATGGTTCAGGGTTTAAGGTTTAAGTTTTGGATTTACTATTTAGGATTTAGGGTTTAAGGTTCGGGGTTTAGGGTTATCTTCATTGTGAAGTATAACTACATAATGAAGATAATAATAAAATATATTAAAAAAAAGGTGTCAAATAAAAATGTAATTATCACTTTATTTTAGAATAATATTTTATTATATGTTATTACTATCTTCATTATGAAAAACAAATACAAAACGAAGATAATAATAACATATAATAAAATAGATTATCATATAAATATGTAATTATTACTTTATTTGACAACTCTATTTTATTATATGTTATTATTATCTTCGTTATGAAGTACAAGTACATAACGAAGATAATAATAACATATAATAAAATAGAGTTGTCAAATAAAGTCATGATTACATATTTATTTTGACAACTCAATTTTGTTAAATGTTATTATTATTTTCGTTATTAAGTACAACTACAAAACAAAGATATTAATAACATTTAAGAAAATAGAGTTTTCTAATAAATATGTAATTATTACCTTCGTTTAGGGTTTTTAACCAATCTTTTGTATCCAATAAGTTCATTTGTGTCATTGGATTAATATTTAAGTCATTTTTGTTCTTCATAGGCTTATTCTAGTCTAATTTAGGGTTTTAACCAATTTTGTACATCCAATAGGTGTGTTTGTGTCATTGGATGAACATTTAGGTCATTTTCGTCCTCCTTAGGCTTATTCCAGTCCAATTAGGATTTTTAACCAATCTTGTGCATCCAATAGGTGTTTTGTGTCATTGGATTAATATTTAGGTATTTTTCGTCCTCCCTAGGCTTATTCTAGTCCAATTAGGGTGTTTAAGCAATCTTGTGCTTCCAATAGGTGTGTTTGTGTCATTGGATTAACATTTAGGTCATTTTCGTCATGCCTAGGCTTACTCTAGTGCAATTAGGGTTTTTAACCAATCATGTGCATTTAATAAGTTCATTTGTTCATTGGATTAACATTTAGGTCATTTTCGTACTCCCTAGGCTTATTCTAGTCCAATTAGGGTTTTAAACCAATCTTGTGCATCCAATAGGTGTATTTGTGTCATTGGATTAATATTTAGGTCATTTTCGTCCTCCCGAGTCTTATTCTACTCCAATTAGGGTTTTTAACCAATCTTGTGCATCCAATAGGTGTATTTGTGTCATTGGATTAACATTTATATCATTTTCGTTCTCCCTAGGCTTGTTCTAGTCCAATTAGGGTTTTTAACCAATGTTGTGCATCAAATAGGTGTGTTTGTTTCATTGGATTATCATTTAGGTCGTTTTCGTCCTCCCTAGGCTTCTTCTAGTCCAATTAGGGTTTTTAACCCATCTTGTGCATCCAATAAGTTCATTAGTGTCATTGGATTAACATTTAGGTCATTTTCGTACTCCCTAGGCTTATTCTAGTCCAATTAGGGTTTTAAACCAATCTTGTGCATCCAATAGGTGTATTTGTGTCATTGGATTAATATTTAGGTCATTTTCGTCCTCCCGAGTCTTATTCTACTCCAATTAGGGTTTTTAACCAATCTTGTGCATCCAATAGGTTTGTTTGTGTCATTGGATTAACATTTAGGTCATTTTCGTCCTCCCTAGTCTTATTCTAGTCTAATTAGGGTTTTTAACCAATCTTGTGCATCTAATAGGTGTGTTTCTGTCATTAGATTAACATTTGTATCATTTTCATCTTCCCTAGGCTTGTTTATTCCAATTAGGGTTTTTAACCAATCTTGTGCATCCAATAAGTTCATTTGTGTCATTGGATTAACATTTAGGTCATTTTCGTCCTCGCTAGGCTTATTCTTGTCCAATTAGGGTCTCCCAGTCCATGATTTCATCTGTACTTTCCTGGCAATTTTCGTAACACCCAACAAAAATGGACCAAAATCCATATTTTTGGAACAAACAATAGCTAGTGTTTGAAATCGGACGCGGAATGCTATAAGGGTCTCTCGCTTCTTGATTTCATCTAGAATTTTCGGGCGATTTTAGTACCACCCTACGAAAATGGAACGAAATCCGTATTTTCGGACTAGATGATGGCTAGTGTTTGAAATTTGACGCAGAATCTGAAACATAATTATAAATTTAGGAAAAAAATTCTACAATGGTCTCCCGGTCCTCAATTTCATCTGGACATTTCGGGAAATTTTCGTACCACCTGACAAAAATGGACCGAAATCCATATTTTCGGACTAGATAATGGCTAGTGTTTGAAATATGAGGCGAAACCCGAAACACAGTTATAAATTTAGGAGAATAATTCTATAAGGCTCTTCCGGTCCTCGATTTCATTTGGAGTTTTCAGGCGATTTTTGTACCAACAGACAAAAATGGTCGAAATGTGTATTTTTGGAGCAGACAATGGCTTGTGTTTTAAATCTGATGCGGAAACACGAAACACTTTTATAAATTTAGTAGAAGATTGTTATAATAGGGGTTTTCGACCCTAGATTTCAGATGGACTTTTCGGGCGATTTTCGTACCACTCGAAAAAAATGGACCGAAATCTGTATTTTCAAACCAAATGATGGCTAGTGTTTGAATAAATCTGTAATCACAATTTTCTGACCAGGCCATATATTTAGGACTTTTCGTGCGATTTAGGAGAATAATATAATATAGGTCTCTCGGTCCTCGATTTCATCTGGACTATTCGTGCGATTTTCGTACCACCCTACAAAAATCGACCGAAATCACAATTTTCTGACCAGGCGATTGCAAGTGTTTGAAATCTGATGTAGAACTCAAAAAACAGTTATAAATTTAGGGGAATAATGCTACAAGGGTCTCCCGGCGCTCAATTTCATTTGGATGTTTCCGACGGTTTTTGTACCACTAGACAAAAACGGACTGAAATCTGTATTTTCGGACCAGACGATGGCTAGTGTATCAAATGTGACGCGGTTCCCAAAAAAACAATTATAAATTTAGGAGAAGAATTCTATTAGGGTCTCCTGATCCTCAATTTCTAAAGGACTTTTTAGATGATTTTCGAACCACCCAACAAAAATGGACCGAAATTCGTAGTTTCGAACCAAACGACGGCTAGTGTTGTAAATCTGACGTGGAATACAAAACCTAGTTTTAAATTTAGAAGAAGAATTCTATAAGGGTCTCCCTGTCCTGGATTTCATCTGGACCTTTCGGGTGATTTTCGAATCACCCAACAAAAATTGATCGAAATTAGTATTTTTGGACCAGAAGATGGCTAGTGTTTGAAATCTGACATGGTACCTGAAACACAGATATAAATTTAGGAGAAGAATGTAATATGGGTCTCCCTGTCCTCGATTTCATCTGGTCTTTTCGGATGATTTTCAAACAACTCGACAAAAATGGACCGAAATCTATATTGTTTACCAGAAGATGGCTAGCGTTTAAAATCTTACGCATAACCTAAAACTCAGTTCTAAATTTAGGAGAGGAATTCTATAAGGGTCTCGCGGCACTCAATTTCATATGGACGTTTCGAGCGATTTTCATATCTGCGGGCAAAAATGGACCGAAATCAGTATTATCGGACCAGACGATGACTAGCGTTGGAAATCTGTTGCGGAACCTGAAACACTGTTATAATTTTAGGAGAAAAAGGCTATAAGGTTCTCTTGCTCCTCGATTTCATCTGGACTTTTTGGGCGATTTTCAAACCACCAAACAAAAATGGACTGATATCCGCATTTTCGGACTAGACGATGGCTAGTGTTTGAAATCTTACGCGGAACCTGAAATACGGTTATAAAATTAGGAGAAGAATGCTACAAGGGTTTCCCTGTCCTCGATTTCATCTGGACTTTTCGGACGATTTTCGTACTACCAGACAAAAATGGAACGAAATCGTTAGTTTCAGACCAAACGATGGCTGGTATTTGAAATCTGACGGTGAACTTGAAATTCAATTCTAAATTTAGTTTTATCTAGACTTTTTGGGCGATTTTCATACCACCAAGCAAAAATAGACCGAAATTCGAAAATAGTAATAACATATAATTAAAAAAAGTTGTGAAAGAAAAATGTAATTATTACTTTATTTGAAAATAATATTTTATTATATCTTATTATAAGATTCGTTATGAAAAACAAATACAAAACGAAGATGATAACAACATATAATAAAATAGATTGTCAAATAAATATATAATTATTACTTTCTTTGACAACTCTATTTTATTATATATTATTATTATCTTCGTTATGAAGTCCAAGTACATAACGAAGATAATAATAATATATAATAAAATAGAGTTGTCAAATAAAGTAATGATTACCAATTTATTTGACAACTCAATTTTGTTATATGTTATTATTATTTTCTTTATTAAGTATAACTATAAAACAAAAATAATAATATCATTTAATAAATAGAGCTGTCTAATAAATATGTAATTATTAATTTATTTGACAACTCTATTTCATTATATGTTATTATTATCTTCGTTTTATAGTTTTACTTCATAACGAAGATCATAACAACGTATAGTAAAATAGAGTTGTCAAATAAAGTAATAATTACATATTTATTGGATAACACAATTTTGTTGTAGGTTATTATTATTTTTGTTATGTAGTACAACTACAAAATGAAAATAATAATATCATATGTAATTATTAGTTTATTTGACAAATATATCTTATTATATGTTATTACTATCTTCGTTTTATAGTTTTAATTCATAACGAAGATAATAATAATATATAATAAAATTGAGTGGTCAAATTAAATAATAATTACATCTTTATTTGACAACTCTATTTTATTAGTGTTTAGTGTGTTAGGGTTTTTAGAGTTTAAAAATTCTTGTTTAGGGTTTAAGAAATCACATTTAGAGATTACCTTTTAGGGTTTAAGGTTTAGGATTCTGGGTTTAGACGATGGCTAGTGTTTGACATTTGATACAAAACCCGAAACACAGTTATAAATTCAGGAGAAGAATGTTATAAGCGTCTCTAGGTCCTCGATTTCATCAGGACTTTTCGGGTAATTTTCATACCACCAGAAAAAAATGAACCGAAATTCTTATTTTTGGAACAGACGATGGCTAGTGTTTGAAATATGATTCCAAACACCAATCACAATAATAAATTTAGGAGAAGAATGCTATAAGGGTCTCCTGGTCCTCGATTTCATCTGAACTTTTTTGGCGATTTTCGTACCACCCGACAAAACTGGACCGAAATCCGTATTTTCATACCAAACGATGGCTAGTGTTTGAAATATGACGCGAAACCCGAAACACAGTTAAACAGTTAGGAGAATAATGCTATCAGGGTATTCTAGTCCTCGATTTCATATGGATTTTTCGGGCGAGTTTCGTACCACTCGACCAAAATGGACCCAAATCAGTATTTTTAGGACCAAACAATGGCTAGTGTTTGAAATATGACGCGGAACCCGAAACACAGTTAAACATTTAGGAGAATAATGCTATAAGTGTCTCCTAGTCGTCGACTTCATATGGATTTTTCGGGAGAGTTTCGTACCACCCGACCCAAATGGACCCAAATCAGTATTTTTCGGACCAAACGATGGCTAGTGTTTTAAATTTGACGCACAACTTGAAACTTAGTTATAAATTTAGGAGAAGAGTGATCTAAACGTCTTTGAGACCTCGATATCATTTGGACTTTTAGGTCGATTTTCGTTCCACTAGAAAAAAACGGACCGAAATCTGTATTTTCAGATCATACGATGGCTTGTGTTTGTAATCTGACGCGAAACCCGAAACATAGTTAAAAACATAGGAGAAAAACTCTATAAGGGTTTCCTGGTCCTCGATTTCAACTTGACTTTTCAGGCAATTTTCGAACAACCCAACAAAAATGTACTGGAATCCATATTTTCACAATGGATGATGGCTAATGTTTGAAATTTGACGAGCAACTCAAAACACAGTTATAAAAGGAGAAGAATTCTTTAGGGGTCTCCCTGTCCTCGATTTCATCTAGAGTTTTCGGGAGAGTTTATGGTTTAGGGTTTTGGGTTCAGAGTTTAAGGTTTAGGGTTTAGCGTTTAGCGTTTAGGTTTAGGATTTAAGGTTTAGTGTTTAGGATTTAAGGTTTAGTGTTTTAGGTTTAAGGTTTATGTTTTAGGGTTTAAGGTTTAGGGATCAGGGTTTAGGGTTATCTTCATTACGAAGTATAACTACACAACGAAGATAATAATAACATATAATAAAAATATGGTTGTCAAATATAAATTTAATTATTACTTTTTTTGAAAATAATAATAATATATAATATGAATATTATAATAACATATAATAAAATAGATTTGTCAAATAAACATGTAATTATTATGAAGTACAACTACATAACGAACATAATAATATCATATAACAAAATAGAGATGTCAAATAAAGCAATGATTACAAATTGATTTGACAACTCAATTTTGTTATAAGTATTGATTTCATTTGGACCTTTTAGGCAACTTTCGTACCACCAAACTAAAACGGACCAAAATCCGTATTTTTGGAACAGACGATAGCTCTGTTTGAAATCTAACGCGAAACCTGAAACATAATTATAAATTTAGGAGAAGAATTCTATAAGGGACTCCCGGTTGTCGATTTCATCTAGACTTTTCCAGCGATTTTTGTACCACTCGAAAAAAATGGACCGAAATCCATATTTTTGGAACAGAAGATGGCATGTGTTTGAAATCGAACGCGGAACCCGAATCACAGTTATAACTTTTGGAGAAGAATGCTACAAAGGTCTCCGGACCCTTGATTCCATCTGGACGATTCGAGGTATTTTCGTACCACTAAACAAAAATGGATCGAAATCATGTTTAGGGATTAAGGTTTAGAGTTTAGGGTTCAAAGTTTCAGGTTGGGGTTTAGGGTTTTGGATTTAGTGTTAAGAGTTTATGGTCTAGGGTTTAGGGTATAGGTTTAGGATTTACTATTTAGGGTTTATGTTTTGGGGTTTAGTGTTTAGGGTTATCTTCATTGCAAAGTATAACTAAAAAACGAAGATAATAAGAACATATAATAATAGAAATTGCAAATAAAAAATGTAATTAATACTTTATTTGAAAATAATATTTTACTATATGTTATTATCATCTTTGTTATGAAAAACAAATACAAAACGAAGAAAATAATAACATATAACTACAAAACGGGACTGAAATCCATATTTTCGGGTTAGACGATGGCTAGTGTTTGAAATCTGACGTGAAATCCCAAACACAGTTATAAATTTAGGAGAAGAATTCTATAAGGGTCTCTTAGTCCTCGATTTCATATGGACTTTTCCGGCAATTTACGTACCACCCCACAAAAATGGAATGAAATCCAAATTTTCGGAACTAACGATGGCTAGATTTTGAAATCTGAAAGGAACCCAAAACATAGTTTCAAATTTAAGAGAAGAATGTTATAAGGGTCTCCCGGTCGTCGATTTCATCTAGACTTTTCGAGCGACTTTGGAACCACCCTACAAAAATGGAATGAAATTCGTATTTGCGGACTAGACAATGGCTAACGTTTGAAATTTGACGCAGAATCCGAAAGATGGTTATAAATTTAGGAGAAGAAGGCTATAAGGGTTTCCCGATCCTCGAATTCATTTAGACTTTTCGGGCGAAGGGTTCAGCATTTATGGTTTAGGGTTTAGGTTTAGGATTTAAGGGTTAGGGTTTAAAGTTTAATGTTTAGGGTTTAAGGTTTTGGGTTATCTTCATTGCGAAGTATAGCTACAAAAGGAACATAATAATGACATATAATAAAAAAAAGTGGTCAAATAAAAATGTACTTATTACTTTATTTGAAAATAAAAATAACATATAATACGAAGATAATAATAACATATAATAAAATAGAGTTGTCAAATAAATATTTAATTATTACTTTATTTGACAACACTATTTTATGATATGAAATTATTATCCTCGTTATAAATTAAAACTATAAAACGAAGATAGTGATAACATATAATAAGATATAGTTTTCAAATAAAGTAATGATTACATATTTATTTGACAACTCAATTTTGTTATATGTTATTAACATATTTGTTATAAAAAAAAAGATAATAATAACATATAATAAAATAGAGTTGTCTAATAAATATGTAATTATTACTTTATTTGAAAACACTATTTTATTATATGTTATTATTATCTTCGTTTTATAGTTTTACTTCATAACGAAGATAATAATAACATATAATAAAATAGAGGTGTCAAATCATGTAATAATTACATATTTATTGGACAACTCAATTTTGTTATATGTTATAATGATTTTTGTTATTTAGTACAACTACAAAATGAACATAATAATATCATTTACTAAAATAGAGTTGTCAAATAAATATGTAATTATTAGTTTATTTGACAACTCTATCTTATTATATGTTATTGCTATTTTCATTTTACAGTTTTATTTCATAGCAAAGATAATAATAACATATAATAATTACATCTTTTTTTGACAACTCTATTTTATTAGTGTTTAGTGTGTTAGGGTGTTTAGAGTTTAAAAAATCACATTTAGAGATTAGGTTTTAGGATTTAGGATTTCGGGATTAGACGATGGCTAGTGTTTGAAATCTGACGCGAAACCCCAATCACGGTTATAAATTTAGGAAAAGATTGCTCTAAGGGTCTGTAGGTCATCGATTTCATTTGACTTTTCGGGATATATTCGTACCACCCGACAAAAGAGGAGTGAAATCCGTATTTTCAAATCATGTGATGGCTAGTGTTTGATATCTGACGTGAAACACGAAATACATATATAAATTTAAGAGAAGAATTTGACAAGGGTCTCCCAGTCCTCGATTTTATCTGGACGTTTCGGGCAATTTTCGTACCACCAGACAAAAATGGACCGAAATCCTTATTTTCGGACTAGATGATGGCAAGTGTTTGAAATATGACGCGAAAACCGAAATATAGTTATAAATTTAGGAGAAGAATGCTATAAGGGTCTCCCGGTCCTCGATTTCATTTGGATTTTTCGGGCGATTTTCGTAACACGGCGAAAAAGGACCGAAATCTGTATTTTCGAACTAGACGATGGCTAGTGTTTGAAATTTGACGGGCTACCCAAAATTCAATTATTAATTTAGGAGATGAATGCTGTAAGGGTCTCCGAATCCTCGATTTCGTTTGGACTTTTCAGGCGATTTTCGTACCACCAGACAAAAACAGACCGAAATCCGTATTTTCGGACCAAACAATGGCTAATGCTCGAAATATGAAGCAAAACCCAAAACACAATTATAAATTTAGGAGAAGAATGATCTAAGGGTCTCCGAGTCCTCGATTTCATTTGGACTTTTCGTGCGATTTTCGTACCACCAGACAAAAACGGACCGAAATCCAAATTTTCAGACCAAACAATGGCTAGTGTTTAAAATCTGATGTAAAACCCGAGACATAGTTATAGCATTCTTCTCCTAAATGTATATCTGTGTTTCGGGTTCTTCGTCAGATTTCAAACACTAGCCATCGTCTGGTTCGAAAATATGACTTTCGATCCAGTTTTGGCTGGTAGTACGAAAACGCCCGAAATGTCAACATGAATTCAAGGACTGGGAGATCCTTATAGCATTCTTCTCCTAAATTTATAACTGTGTTTCGGGTTCCGCGTCAGATTTCAAACACTAGCCATTGGTTGTTCCAAAAATATGGATTTCGATCCATTTTTGTTTGGTGGTACGAAAATCCCCATAAAAGTCCTTAAGAAATCAAGGATCGAGAGACCCTTGTAGCATTCTTTTCCTAAATTTATAACTTTGTGTCGAGTTCCATGTCGTTGGATATCTGACGTGGATTCCAAAACACATTTATAAATTATGGAGAAGAATGCTACAAGTATCTCCCAGTCCTCGATTTCATGTGGACTTTTCGGGGGTGTGACACCCTAAACCCAAATTGAAATAAAAAGTAAAATGCACTATTTTTGGAAGAGATTCGCAGCGGTTCCCAAATAAAGTATAAAATTTTTCTTTTAAACTATAAGGTTCCGGACGTCAAACTCACGCTTACACAAAATACTTGCATAAAAATTTTCAATTAAAAATCCTTTAATATCAAATACAGTTGAGGTTTATTAAATAAAATTTTCTGACATGAAAACACGTTCTAAACTTAGAGACAATTAATTTCTACATCCAAATAAAAGATGAAAATAACATCATTGATCGATCAAATTTACAAAAATATAAATTGATTCATAACTCAATAGAATACAACAAATTACTCCCACCCAGTATCACCTATCAGAGCGTGGATCACCAACCAATAACCTGAAATGACTGCGCTCTCGCAAGCCCCAAACACAAGCAACGAGGGGTGAGCTTCGAAAACATGTAATAGTAT
>NC_021162.2:16286499-16292796 GCF_000331145.2 Cicer arietinum | reverse complement strand
GATTTTCGTGAATGTTGACGAAACTTCAACACGAAGAGATGTAAGGCAAAGCTCTCGACGCGGAGAATGCGAAATTGCTTGTCATTGTTTCAGTGCACCACTATAGAGGCTAGAAAAGCTTTGCGGCAATCTTGATGCCGGAAAGAATAAGTCACGATTTGATTCCTCCTTCATGTGACATATAAAGGAGAGTAATTTTGATGAAGATAATGAAAGGAGAAGGAAGATATTGGTCATTCATCCGTCGACAATGGAAGATAAAAGAATTGAATTGTATCGAGTGGTTGGGTTACAAGGGCGGCGGCCAAAGGAAAAAGACGAAGTCTGCTTCTTCCTTTCTTTTTTCCAGCGGCGTGCATTTGGTTTGTTGAAGTATCTAGGGTTATTGGTGTTAGGCGACGGGGACAAGATATGGCTTACAATAGCCACTACACTGATTTCTATTGTATCAGCCATTTTTTTATATTTTATATTATTATTATTATTCAAAACTTTTCTATTAACTCTACTATCATTAAAATAAAATAAATAACTATTAAATATCAAGTTAGTATAACATATTTCACCCAAAAATAATAATAACAATCTAAAATTAATATTAAAATAAATAAATATACTTAATATCCATATCAATAATTTAAATATTTTGTTAAGTCAACATACGAGAAATTTACACACTATAGCAAATACACATGAAAGGAAAACTAATCCTTATTATTTATCGACACATATTATAAACACATGCAATAAATAATCAATTAATTTTTTTAAAATCCTATTAGATAAATGAAATAATTTATTATAAAATTTGGGGTGTTACAATTCTCCCCTCGTTAAAAAAATTTCGTCCTCGAAATTTGTGATAAACAATAAGTGAACATATACTTAATTAAGCACCCTCAAGGAATTCACTCGTTATCTAAGCACTACATGTCAAGAATCAAGTGGCTTAGCAAGATAGGTTAACATGGCAATGAATCATTTAAACACATCTAACATTATAGCCATAAAAAAATTAACCACAATTACTCACTATAATTTACAAAGGAAGTAGAACTCACGAAGGAAAAAAAAATTAAACACATTATAAAGTTCAATTGACTTTTTAAATAGTGCTCTATTAGTGTTACTCTTCTAAAAGAATGCTTAAATCCTAACAACAATTACCCTGCAGGTTTAACAAAAGTTAAACATATAGAGGAACATTTAAAATATTCCACACATTCAATAATTAAAAACAGAAATGCATATAACAACTCAAGGATATGTAATCACTTTAAAATCAAGAAATAGTGTACAAAACCATATGGGAAGGGATAAATTATTTTTCTATGCATTTCATATTACAATTTTTTTTTTAAACCATCAACATTTATATTGTATGTCATTTGTAATTTATAAATAAAATCATTTAGAACAACATACATTATAACCAAATATGCAGAGGCAATAAAAAGCCAATGATAAGCATATTGCCTCATGAGAACATACACATAAACATTGAAATAACTCTAATAATATAAGGGTGGACATTCTGTCTAATTAACCAAAATAAAATCAATAAATATTCTTAATAATAATGATGAGTTATTCTCGCCTATTTGCACTGACAATGGGTCGTCGGGTTGATCAATCCCTTCTACTCATGTAGTCAATTGCTCACGGTAAGAATAACTAAAAACATTGGGTTCAAACATAGATAATTAAAAGACTTTTAACAAGTCATAGTGTGGGAAGACATCGTCACATCTCTCACCTATCTCACACTGTTAAACTCCTTTTAACTTCAATGTTTTTTTTTTTTAAAGTAAAAATTTAGCAACTAGTACATGTACATAAATACTTATAATAAACATAAAATACGACAATTAAAATTTATTGTTGTTTAATCATAGTCATAAAGCAAAGGAAATAGTACTTTGTGCTCAACTTAGCAAGCTAAATTATAAGGCAATAGTTTAAAAATAACGTCAGCCGAAACTCAATCACACCTTTAGATAATTATAATTATTCCTATGTCGAAAATAGCTAGTAACCTTGTTTATTTCACTTAGAAAACAAATTAAGTATAATCTATAATTCAGTTTTTTTTTTCTCAGTTAAATAATCAAAATAATATTTCAAGTAAGTAAGAGAATAGTCAAATCAACTAGTGATCATGAACTAAACTTACTTAACTGCCTAATACAATGAGTAACAACAATAGAAATTGCACTTACATTAAACTTAATCAACAATCAGAAAGAAGAAATATTGAATTATCTCACTTTTAAACACTCCTAACAACTCTAGACTCTATACATAAATTCCCTTCAAAAACATTTAGAACACCTAAACCACAAACAATTTTATATTAAAAAAAAATCAAAACACGTTGATATAACTTATCCGACAAACTGGCACCATGATTCTAAGTTTAATTCACAACTCGACGATGATTCTAAACATGTAGCATATTCTCATAGTAGGTCATCTACTCTAAATTTATCACAATTAAACTTATCCTCTTTTTTTTTTTTTTTTTGAATTAACCCATATAACTTAACGCAAACTGAAACAGATTCTACGAGTAGTATATAAGACAAGTAACTATTTGCGAGACGGTAGTATAACATATTAGCAAACCAAAATGAATCCAACAGTGAATAAATCGTGTTCATATTTAAACTATAGTTTAGAAAATTGAATTGCACATTTTTTGTTTGTTTAATCATTAAGATATATTAATAAAACTAACCTTGCATAAGAAGTGCAAGATCAACCATTGAATATAAGGTATGGATACAAATAATTCATGTAAGGTAACACTGATACAAGTAAATCATATATGTTCACACCCAAACATACAACCAACCAACAACTCTTAGTAATTGCTTCCCTAAATTTAAAGAAAATAGGCTGATAATTTCATAATCTTCTAAATAAAAACTATAACAGAACCACAAAAATTTAAATACTTTAAATGGTAATATATAAAGCAAGACTTTATGCAAGTGACAAAGAAACAATTTAGTAAACTAGAAGAAGATTAAAATCTTAGTTCCTTCAAAGAGACACAAACCCCGCAATAGATAGAACACATAAATCATGACAGGTTTGAACAGTCTACAATTGTGATTGAACACAACATTCACCTTTGAGATAATATATAGTGCATAGATAAATAAAAAATTGGACTCAACTCATGCCTGCATGATATCCTTAATTCTAAGTAATTCCTAATTTAGGACTAGTTCTACTGCAGAGCAACATCATATACCTCAATGTATAAATATATTCAAGATTAAATAATTGTGTGCCACATTTTGTTAGGACTTAGGACAAGCCAATTACAAGATTCATAGAAATTAAATTTTGAATGAGGATATTAAACTTGAATGGTGGCATCCATGAAAAATGTCATCTAATGAAAATGAAAGTACCATTTATAGTAAAGAGCAAGAATGATAGAATATGGAGAGAAAGATAACATGAATGATGCACAATTCATCAAAAAGATACTGCAATTGTCGGTACTCAAGTCAACCATGAATGTCACATAATGTTCATCAGTATTTTTTTTTTTTTTGTAGTTGTGCTTTCAAACCTAATTGACAGGACAAATCTTAATTCAAGTTCAGCATTCAAAGAATAAGAGGCATGGCATACAAAATAAAAATAAAATAAAAACCCAACTAAAAAAACACTTTAAGTGAATGAAACCTAAGAACATAACTTATAAAATTCAAAAGCCCAATAAAATCAAAGAAAGCAAAAACAGCTATTAAAGTATATAGAGTAATCATCAACAAAATTAAGAAAACATATTGATATCATGGAATATAATAGTTATATAAAAATTGATTAAAAGAAAACTTATGGTTTGGTCATGGGTTCATTTAGCAAACAAAATTACGCATAAACAAAATTACGCATCCATCCAGACTGTTGCATATTCTTTCTCACCACTCGCCCATTCATTACTACCTTTCAAATCTGTAATATAGTTTGCAATGAATATTTTATATTTCTAACTTGCTATAAATACATCAATTTAGTAAAGTTGGCATACACCTAAACCTGAATGAACAATCCAGATTTATATAACTTGCTATAAATACATCAATCTAGTAAAGTTGGCATACACCTAAACCCGAATGAACAATCCGGATTTATATAGATATACATACTCAAACAAACACCCTTTATTAAATATGCAAGCATCAACTTTCATAGTTAAATCACAAAAAGATCAATTTAATTTTATTTTTTTTTAGGAAGAAGATAAGAGTAGTCATTTTGGGAAATCTGATTTGCATACACATCATCATTATTACAATCTAACACAACTAACAAATGAAGTAACACAATAAACAATGTAAATGAAGAGTAACCATCCACCGAAAGTGACACTCAATTCTACGGTTAGCAGTTGCATATTAGAGAACTTTCAAAAATAAAAATCAAGAAAAATGTTGAAAAGGCTACAGCCCATAATGCCCATTGGACATCTTAAGCAAGAGAAATCAATTAAGATGTAAATTAAAGATTACAAATAAAAATTTATAAAATAACTTTATAAGCTCCCAAAAGATTTAAAAGAGTTCACTTATACAATATGCAAAGCCAGACTAATGTATCAAAGTCAAACTGTATCTAAAATTATTAGAGGATAAGGTATGTAATCTACTAAAAGTCACATTGTGCATAAGCACACAACATCAGTTATATAATATATTATTCACGACCTTTATCATAAAAATTGCAGAGAGTCGTAATCATATAGTGATCAAAAGAATTTAGGACAAAGCCTAATGGCGGAAATTGTGTTAGATTAAAGACAAAACTAAAATGTGCAAATTAAGGTTTATCTTAATTCTTGAACATAAGAAAACAATTATTGGTCATAAATATATCTGCCATACGCAGTAACATAAGGATGGATCCATTGAATTTCAGTAATTCATCAACACCAAATAAAATTATATGAAAGGTTCAAAAAAAAAATCCCTTGGAAATAAGCACATTAATACTAGTTCAATAGCACACACAAAAGGGATAAAAAAAACCAAAAACCAGAAAAGCAAACCTCACTGTATCTTGTAATCCTTTCCTATTATCTAATTGAATCTATACTAAACTTCAGTTACCATGACTATACTTTACTTCTTAATAAGTTCTGAAAATATCAAGTAGAAAAACTACCACCTAAAATATAGATTAAGAGTTTGAGAAGATTCTAAAGTAGGTAGAAAAATTAAACATCATAAGGCACATATATAAACAACTATTTTGTACAAATGCAGAATAAGCTAGAATTATATGTCAGCAGCTTGTATAGTTATCTTAACTCTTTTAAGTTTGATTAAATTTCACTTAAACAAATTGGAAACATGTCAAGATGATAGTAGACACATCACCCACACGGTCTGATTAGACAGACCAGCTCTGATACCACTAATGTGACACCCTAAACCCAAATTGAAATAAAAAGTAAAATGCACTATTTTTGGAAGAGATTCGCAGCGGTTCCCAAATAAAGTATAAAAATTTTCTTTTAAACTATAAGGTTCCAGACGTCAAACTCAGGCTTACACAAAATACTTGCATAAAAATTTTCAATTAAAAATCTTTTAATATCAAATACAGTTGAGGTTTATTAAATAAAATTTTCTGACATGAAAACACGTTCTAAACTTAGAGACAATTAATTTCTACATCCAAATAAAAGATGAAAATAACATCATTGATCGATCAAATTTACAAAAATATAAATTGATTCATAACTCAATAGAATACAACAAATTACTCCCACCCAGTATCACCTATCAGAGCGTGGATCACCAACCAATAACCTGAAATGACTGCGCTCTCGCAAGCGCCAAACACAAGCAACGAGGGGTGAGCTTCGAAAACATGTAATAGTATAAAATAATTGAGAAGAACTCGTAGAATATATTAAACACCGTATCATATTAAATCACAATCAACAAGAATAATCAAGGTAAAACATTGATACAATCCACAACATCAAGTAAATAAACGCACAAATCAAGTAATGCTATGCATGCTCTTATACTCTAGACTCCTCCTCTTTCTTTGGTACCATTCTAACTCTGAAGTACTTGGTTAGGAGACTTGATACTATGCCACCACGCAAGTGGACGGACAATTCAAATTGGCCCTGTCCCCGAGACGCATATACGCGACAGTCGAGGTAAACATGTGTTGCATGTTAGCTCCCGACATTTGGAGTGCTACCTCCAAGTCACCTAGGAGTTCCCCACCCGAATACCTCCAAGGTCTAACAATCTTGCC
>NC_021162.2:16264968-16285769 GCF_000331145.2 Cicer arietinum | reverse complement strand
GATTTTCGTGAATGTTGACGAAACTTCAACACGAAGAGATGTAAGGCAAAGCTCTCGACGCGGAGAATGCGAAATTGCTTGTCATTGTTTCAGTGCACCACTATAGAGGCTAGAAAAGCTTTGCGGCAATCTTGATGCCGGAAAGAATAAGTCACGATTTGATTCCTCCTTCATGTGACATATAAAGGAGAGTAATTTTGATGAAGATAATGAAAGGAGAAGGAAGATATTGGTCATTCATCCGTCGACAATGGAAGATAAAAGAATTGAATTGTATCGAGTGGTTGGGTTACAAGGGCGGCGGCCAAAGGAAAAAGACGAAGTCTGCTTCTTCCTTTCTTTTTTCCAGCGGCGTGCATTTGGTTTGTTGAAGTATCTAGGGTTATTGGTGTTAGGCGACGGGGACAAGATATGGCTTACAATAGCCACTACACTGATTTCTATTGTATCAGCCATTTTTTTATATTTTATATTATTATTATTATTCAAAACTTTTCTATTAACTCTACTATCATTAAAATAAAATAAATAACTATTAAATATCAAGTTAGTATAACATAATTCACCCAAAAATAATAATAACAATCTAAAATTAATATTAAAATAAATAAATATACTTAATATCCATATCAATAATTTAAATATTTTGTTAAGTCAACATACGAGAAATTTACACACTATAGCAAATACACATGAAAGGAAAACTAATCCTAATTATTTATCGACACATATTATAAACACATGCAATAAATAATCAATTAATTTTTTTAAAATCCTATTAGATAAATGAAATAATTTATTATAAAATTTGGGGTGTTACAGGGGGATTTTCGTACAACCATACAAAAATGGACCGAAATCGATATTTTCGGATCAAACAATGGCTATTGTTCGAAATCTGAAGTAGAACTCGAAACACAATTATAAATTAAGTGAAAATGCTAAAAGGGTCTCCCGGTCCTCGATTTCATCTGGACTTTTTGAGCGATTTTCGTACTAACCGACAAAAACAGACTGTAATCCGTATTTTTGGACCAGACGATGGGTCTCTCGGTCCTTGATTTCATCTGGACTTTTCGGGGGACTTTCATACCCCTAGGAGATAATGGATGAAAATACATATCTTTGGACCAGGCGATGGCTAGTGTTTGAAATAAGACACGAAACTTGAAACACAGTTATAAATTTAGGAGAAGAATGTTATAAGGGTCACCCGGTCCTCGATTTCATCTGACCTTTTCGGGTGATTTTCATACCACCCGACAAAAATGGACCGAAATCCGTATTTTCGGGCCAAAAGATGGCTTATGTCATAAATCTGACGTAGAAATTGAAACACAATTATAAATTTAGGAAAAGAATGCTATAAAGGTCTCCTGGTCCTCGATTTCATCTGGACTTTTCGTCTGATTTTCATTCCATCTTTCAAAAATGGAACAAAATCCGTATTTTTGGACCAGATGAATGCGATGGTTTGAAATCTGGACATTTCGGGCGATTTTCGTTCGACCGTAATGGACCCAAATCCGTATTTTCTGATCAGATGATCGCTAGTGTTTGAAATCTAACGCAGAACCCGAAACATAGTTATAAATTTATGAGAAGAATGCTATAAGGGTCTCGATCCTCGATTTCATCTGGACTTTTCAGGCGATTTTCGTACCACTCGACAAAAACAGACTGAAATCTATATTTTCGTACAAGACAATGGCTAGTGTTTGAAAAATGACAAGGAACCCGAAACACAATTATAAATTTAGGAGAATAATGCTATAAGGGTCACCCGGTCCTCGATTTCATCTGGACTTTTCGGGCGATTTTTGTGCCACCCGACAAAATTGAAACGAAATTCTTATTTTCGGACCAGAAGATGGCTAGTGTTTCAAATCTGATGCGGAATTTTTGTACCACCACACAAAGATAGACATAAATCCGTATCTTCAGACCAAATAATGGCTAGTGTTTCAAATCTGATGCATAACTCGAAACAAAATTATAAATTTAGGAGAAGAATGCTAAAAGGGTCTCCAGGTCCTCGATTTTATCTAGACTTTTTGGGTGATTTTCGTACCACACATCAAAAATATATCAAAAGCCATATTTTCAGACCACACGATGGCTAGTGTTGGAAATCTAACTCGGAACTCGACGCACAATTATAAATTTACGAGAAGAATGCTACAAGTGTCTCCCTATCCTCGATTTTATTTGGACTTTTCGGGCGATTTTCGTTTCACCAAACAATAATGAACCGAAATCCATATTTTCTGACCAAATGATCGCTAGTGTTTGAAATCTGACGTGAAACCCGAAACACAGTTACAAATTTAGGAGAAGAGTCCTATAAGAATGCTATATGTTAATATTATCTTCGTTATGAAAAACAAATACAAAACGAAGATAATAATAACATATAATAAAATAGATTATAAAATAAATATGTAATTAATAATTTATTTGACAACTCTGTTTTATTTTATTATATTATTATCTTCGTTATGATGTACAAGTTCATAACGAAGAAAATTACAAAGGTCTCCCGTTACTCGAATTCATCTAGAGTTTTCTGGAGATTTTCGTAACACTAGACAATAATGGATTGAAATTCGTATTTTCAAACCAGACGATGGCAAGTATTTGAAATCTGACGTGGAACCTAAAACATAGTTATAATTTTAGGAGAAGAATGATAGAAGGGTTTCTCGATCCTCGATTTCATATGGACTTTTAGGGCATTTTTCTTACCAAAAGACCATAATGGACCGAAATCCGTATTGTCTAAAAAGATGATCGCTTGTGTTTGAAATCTGATGGGGAACCCAAAAATGGACCGAAATTTGAGATCTCTCGGTCCTCGATTTCATCTGGAGTTTTTGAGCTTTTTTTTACAATCAACAAAAATGGACCGAAATTAGTATTTTCAAACCTTACAATGGCTAGTGTTGGAAATCTGACGCGGAACCGGAAACATAGTTATAGATTTTGTAGAATAATGCTACTAGGGCCTCCCGATCCTCGATTTCATTTGGACTTTTCGGGAGATTTCGTAACACAAGACAAAAATGGATCGAAATCACGTTTAGGAATTAGGGTTTAGAGTTTGGGGTTCAAGTTTCTGGTTTAGGATTCTGGATTCAGGGTTAAGAGATTATGGTTGCGGTTTAGGGTTCAGGGTTTAAGGTTTAGGGTTTAAGTTTTGGATTTACTATTTAGGGTTTAAGGTTTGGGGTTTAGTGTTTAGGGTTATCCTCGTTGCGAAGTATAACTACAAAATGAAGATAATAATAACATATATTAAAAATAAGTTGTCAAATAAAAATGTAATTATTACTTTATTTTAAAATAATATTTTATTATATGTTATTACTATCTTCATTATGAAAAACAAATACAAAACGAAGATAATAATAACATATAATAAAATAGATTATCATATAAGGAGAAGAATTTAGGAGAAGAATTTTATAAGGGTCTCCAGGTCCTCGATTTCATATGGACTTTACGGGCGATTTTCGTACCACCCAACAAAAATGGATCGAAATTAGTATTTTCAGACCAGACGATGGCTAGTGTTTTAAATCTAAAGCGAAACCTGAAACACAATTATAAATTTAGGATAAGAATTCTACAAGGGTCTCTCGATCCTCGATTTCATCCGGACTTTTAGGGCGATTTTCATACCAAAAGACAATAATGGACCGAAATCCGTATTTTCTAAACAGATGATTGCTAGTGTTTGAAATTTGATGTAGAACTCGAAACACAATTTTAAATTTAGAAGAATTCTATAAGGGTCTCCCAGTCCTCATTTTCACATGGACGTTTCAGGCGATTTTCTTACCACTTGACAAAAATGGACCGAAATCTGTATTCTCCGACCAGACTATGGCTAGTGTTTGAAATCTGACGCGGAACTCGAAATACTGTTATAAATTTGGGAAAAGAATTCTAAAAGGCTCTCCCAATCCTCGATTTCATGTGGACTTTACGGTCGATTTTCGTACCAGTAGACAAAAAGGACTGAAATCCATATTTTTGGAACATAAGATGGCTAGTGTTTGATATCGAATGCAGATCCCGAAAAATAGTTATAAATTTAGGAGAAGAATGCTATAAGGGTCTCTCGATCCTCGATTTCATCTAGACTTTTCAGGCGATTTTCGTACCCCTTGACAATATTGAATCGAAATCCGTATTTTCGGACAAAACAATGGCTAGTGTTTCAAACCTGACGTGAAACTTAAAAACCAATTATAAATTTAGGAGAAGAATTCTATAAGGGTATATCAGTCCTTGTAATCATCTGGACTTTTCGGGCGATTTTCGTATCACAAGTCAAAAAATGGACTGAAATCTGTATTTTCGAACCAGACGATGGCTAGTGTTTGATATCTAACGTGGAACCCGAAACACAGCTATAAATTTAGGAGAAGAATGCCATAAGGGTCTCCTAGTCCTTGATTTCATCAGAACTTTTCTGGCAATTTTCGTACCACCCAACAAAAATGGACTGAAATCCATATTTTTGGAACAAACAATAGCTTGTGTTTGAAATCTGACATGGAACCCAAAACACATTTATAAATTTAGGAGAAGAATGCTATAAGGGTCTCTCGGTTCTAGATTTCATCTAGACTTTTCGGGCGATTTTAGTACCACCATACGAAAATGGAACAAAATTCGTATTTTCGGACTAGACGATGGCCGAATCCGAAACATAGTCATAAATTTAGGAGAAGAATGCTATAAGGGTCTCCCGGTCCTCAATTTCATCTGGACTTTCGGGTAATTTTTGTACCACCCGACAAAAATGGACCGAAATCAGAATTTTTGAACCTAACCATGGCTAGTGTTGCAAATCTGATGCGGTACGCGAAACACAGTTATACATTTTGGAGAAGAATGCTACACGAGTCTCCCGGTCCTCGATTTCATCTAGACTTTTTGGGAGATTTTCGTAACACCAGATAAAAATGGACAGAAATCACGTTTAGGGATTAGGGTTTAGAGTTTAGGGTTCAAGAATCGTGTTTAGGGTTTAGGGCTCTAGATTCAGGGTTAAGAGTTTATGGTTTAGGGTTTATGGTTCAGGGTTTAAGGTTTAGGGTTTAAGTTTTGGATTTACTATTTAGGATTTAGGGTTTAAGGTTCGGGGTTTAGGGTTATCTTCATTGTGAAGTATAACTACATAATGAAGATAATAATAACATATATTAAAAAAAAGTTGTCAAATAAAAATGTAATTATTACTTTATTTTAGAATAATATTTTATTATATGTTATTATTATCTTCGTTATGTAATTATTACTTAATTTGACAACTCTATTTTATTATATGTTATTATTATCTTCGTTATGAAGTACAACTATATAAAGAAAATAACAATAACATATAATAAAATAGAGTTGTCAAATAAAGTCATGATTACATATTTATTTTGGCAACTCAATTTTGTTAAATGTTATTATTATTTTCGTTATTAAGTACAACTACAAAACGAAGATATTAATAACATTTAAGAAAATAGAGTTGTCTAATAAATATGTAATTATTACCCTCATTTAAGTCATTTTTGTTCTTCATAGGCTTATTCTTGTCTAATTTGGGTTTTTAACCAATTTTGTGCATCCAATAGGTGGGTTTGTGTCATTAGATTAACATTTAGGTCATTTGCGTCCTCCTTAGGCTTATTCCAGTCCAATTAGGATTTTTAACAAATCTTGTGCATCCAATAGGTGTTTTGTGTCATTGGATTAATATTTAGGTCTTTTTCGTCCTCCCTAGGCTTATTCTAGTCCAATTAGGGTGTTTAACCAATCTTGTGCTTCCAATAGGTGTGTTTGTGTCATTGGATTAACATTTAGGTCATTTTCGTACTCCCTAGGCTTATTCTAGTCCAATTAGGGTGTTTAACCAATCTTGTGCTTCCAATAGGTGTGTTTGTGTCATTGGATTAACATTTAGGTCATTTTCGTACTCCCTAGGCTTATTCTAGTCCAATTAGGGTTTTAAACCAATCTTGTGCATCCAATAGGTGTATTTGTGTCATTGGATTAATATTTAGGTCATTTTGGTCCTCCCGAGTCTTATTCTACTCCAATTAGCGTTTTTAACCAATCTTGTGCATCCAATAGGTGTGTTTGTGTCATTGGATTAACATTTATATCATTTTCGTTCTCCCTAATCTTGTTCTAGTCCAATTAGGGTTTTTAACCAATGTTGTGCATCAAATAGGTGTGTTTGTTTCATTGGATTATCATTTAGGTAGTTTTCGTCCTCCGTAGGCTTCTTCTAGTCCAATTAAGGTTTTTAACCCATCTTGTGCATCCAATAAGTTCATTAGTGTCATTGGATTAACATTTAGGTCATTTTCGTCCTCCCTAGTCTTATTCTAGTCCAATTAGGGTTTTTAACCAATCTTGTGCATCCAATAAGTTCATTTTGTGTCATTGGATTAACATTTAGGTCATTTTCGTCCTCCCTAGTCTTATTCTAGTCCAATTAGGGTTTTTAACCAATCTTGTGCATCTAATAGGTGTGTTTCTGTCATTAGATTAACATTTATATCATTTTCATCTTCCCTAGGCTTGTTTATTCCAATTAGGGTTTTTAACCAATCTTGTGCATCCAATAAGTTCATTTTGTGTCATTGGATTAACATTTAGGTCATTTTCGTCCTCGCTAGGCTTATTCTTGTCCAATTAATGTCTCCCAGTCCCTGATTTCATTTGTACTTTCCTGGCAATTTTCGTAACACCCAACAAAAATGGACCGAAATCCATATTTTTGGAACAAACAATAGCTATAAGGGTCTCTCGCTTCTCGATTTCATCTAGAATTTTCGGGCGATTTTAGTACCACCTTACGAAAATGTAACGAAATCCGTATTTTCGGACTAGACGATGGCTAGTGTTTGAAATTTGACGCAGAATCTGAAACATAATTATAAATTTAGGAAAAAAATTCTACAATGGTCTCTCGGTCCTCAATTTCATCTGGACATTTCGGGAAATTTTCGTACCACCCGACAAAAATGGACCGAAATCCATATTTTCGGACCAGATAATGGCTAGTGTTTGAAATATGAGGCGAAACCCGAAACACAGTTATAAATTTTGGAGAATAATTCTATAAGGGTCTTCCGGTCCTCGATTTTATTTGGAGTTTTCAGGCGATTGTTGTACCAGCAGACAAAAATTGTCGAAATGTGTATTTTCGGAGCAGACAATGGCTTGTGTTTGAAATCTGATGCAGAAACACGAAACACTTTTATAAATTTAGTAGAAGATTGTTATAGTAGGGGCTTTCGACCCTAGATTTCAAATGGACTTTTCGGGCGATTTTCGTACCACTTGCCAAAAATGGACCGAAATCTGTATTTTATAACCGAAATATGTAATTCAAAACACAGTTATAAATTTAGGAGAAGAATTCTTTAAGGGTCTTCCTGTCCTCGATTTCATCTAGAGTTTTCGGGCGAGTTTATCGTTTAGGGTTTAGGGTTTAGGGTTTTGGGTTCAGAGTTTAAGGTTTAGGGTTTAGGGTTTAGTGTTTAGGGTTTAGGTTTAGGATTTAAGGTTTAGTGTTTAGGATTTAAGGTTTAGTGTTTTAGGTTTAAGGTTTAAGTTTTAGGGTTTAAGGTTTAGGGTTCAGGGTTTAGGGTTATCTTCATTACGAAGTATAACTACACAACGAAGATAATAATAACATATAATAAAAATATGGTTTTCAAATATAAATTTAATTATTACTTTCTTTTGAAAATAATAATAACATATAATACGAATATTATAATAACATATAATAAAATTGAGTTGTCAAATAAACATGTAATTATTATGAAGTACAACTACATAACGAACATAATAATATAATATAACAAAATAGAGATGTCAAATAAAGCAATGATTACAAATTGATTTGACAACTCAATTTTGTTATAAGTATTGATTTCATTTGGACCTTTTCGGCAACTTTCGTACCACCACACTAAAACGGACTAAAATCCGTATTTTAGGAACAGACGATAGCTCTGTTTGAAATCTAACGCGAAACCTGAAACACAATTATAAATTTAGGAGAAGAATTCTATAAGGGACTCACGATTGTCGATTTCATCTAGACTTTTCGGGCGATTTTTGTACCACCCGAAAAAAATGGACCGAAATCCATATTTTTGGAACAGAAGATGGCATGTGTTTGAAATCGAACGCGGAACCCGAATCACTGTTATAACTTTTGGAGAAGAATGCTACAAGGGTCTCCTGACCCTTGATTCCATCTGGACTAATCGAGGTATTTTCATACCACTAAACAAAAATGGATCGAAATCATGTTTAGGGATTAAGGTTTAGAGTTTAGGGTTCAAAGTTTCAGGTAAGGGTTTAGGGTTCTGGATTTAGTGTTAAGAGTTTATGGTCTAGGGTTTAGGGTATAGGTTTAGGATTTACTATTTAGGGTTTAAGTTTCGGGGTTTAGTGTTTAGGGTTATCTTCATTGCAAAGTATAACTAAAAAACGAAGATAATAAGAACATATAATAATAAAAATTGTCAAATAAAAAATGTAATTATTACTTTATTTGAAAATAATATTTTACTATATGTTATTATTATCTTTGTTATGAAAAACAAATACAAAACGAAGAAAATAATAACATATAACTACAAAACGGGACCAAAATCCATATTTTCGGGTCAGACGATGGCTAGTGTTTGAAATCTGACGTGAAATCCCAAACACAGTTATAAATTTAGGAGAAGAATTCTATAAGGGTCTCTTAGTCCTCGATTTCATATGGACTTTTCCGACAATTTACGTACCACCCCACAAAAATGGACTGAAATCCAAATTTTCAGAACTAACGATGGCTAGTGTTTGAAATCTCAAAAGGAACCAAAAACATAGTTTCTAATTTAAGAGACGAATGTTATAAGGGTCTCTCGGTCATCGATTTCATCTAGACTTTTCGAGCGACTTTGGTACCACCCTACAAAAATGGAATGAAATTCGTATTTGCGGACTAGACAATGGCTAATGTTTGAAATTTGACGCAGAATCCGAAACATGGTTATAAATTTAGGAGAAGAATGCTATAAGGGTTTGCCGGACCTCGAATTCATTTAGACTTTTCGAGCGAAGGGTTCAACATTTAAGGTTTAGGGTTTAGGTTTAGGATTTAAGGGTTAGGGTTTAAGGTTTAATGTTTAGGGTTTAAGGTTTTGGGTTATCTTCATTGCAAAGTATAGCTACAAAACGAACATAATAATGACATATAATAAAAAAAAAAGTGGTCAAGTAATAATGTAATTATTACTTTATTTGAAAATAAAAATAACATATAATACGAAGATAATAATAACATATAATAAAATAGAGTTGTCAAATAAATATTTAATTATTACTTTATTTGACAACACTATTTTATGATATGAAATTATTATCCTCGTTATAAATTAAAACTATAAAACGAAGATAGTGATAACATATAATAAGATATAGTTGTCAAATAAAGTAACGATTACATATTTATTTGACAACTCAATTTTGTTATATGTTATTATTATCTTTGTTATAAAAAAAAAGATAATAATAACATATAATAAAATAGAGTTATCTAATAAATATGTAATTATTACTTTATTTGACAACACTATTTTATTATATGTTATTATTATCTTCGTTTTATAGTTTTACTTCATAACCAAGATAATAATAACATATAATAAAATAGAGGTGTCAAATCATGTAATAATTACATATTTATTTGACAACTCAATTTTGTTATATGTTATAATGATTTTTGTTATTTAGTACAACTACAAAATGAACATAATAATATCATATACTAAAATAGAGCTGTCAAATAAATATATAATTATTAGTTTATTTGACAACTCTATCTTATTATATGTTATTGCTAATTTCATTTTACAGTTTTATTTCATAGCGAAGATAATAATAAAATTTAATAATTACATCTTTTTTTGACAACTCTATTTTATTAGGGTTTAGTGTGTTAAGGTGTTTAGGGATAAAAAAATGTTGTTTAGAGTTTAAAAAATCACATTTAGAGATTAGGTTTTAGGATTTAGGATTTCGGGATTAGACGATGGCTAGTGTTTGAAATCTGACGCGAAACCCCAATCACGGTTATAAATTTAGGAAAAGAATGCTCTAAGGGTCTGTAGGTCCTCCATTTCATTTGACTTTTCGGGATATATTTGTACCACCCGGCAAAAGAGGACTGACATCCGTATTTTCAAATCATGCGATGGCTAGTGTTTGATATCTGACGTGAAACGCGAAATACATATATAAATTTAAGAGAAGAATTTTATAAGGGTCTCCCAGTCCTCGATTTTATCTGGATTTTTCGGGCAATTTTCGTACCACCAGATAAAAATGAACCAAAATCCTTATTTTCGGACTAGATGATGGCTAGTGTTTGAAATATGACGCGAAAACCGAAATATAGTTATAAATTTAGGAGAAGAATGCTGTAAGGGCCTCCCGGTCCTCGATTTCATTTGGATTTTTCGGGCGATTTTCGTAACACTCGACAAAAAAGGACCGAAATCTGTATTTTCGAACCAGACGATGGCTAGTGTTTGAAATTGGACGGGCTACCCAAAACTCAATTATTAATTTAGGAGATGAATGTTGTAAGGGTCTCCGAGTCCTCGATTTCATTTGGACTTTTCAGGCGATTTTCGTACCACCAGACAAAAACAGAACGAAATCCGTATTTTCGGACCAAACAATGGCTAATGTTCGAAATATGACCCAAAACCCAAAACCCAAAACACAATTATAAATTTAGGAGAAGAATGATCTAAGGGTCTCCGAGTCCTCGATTTCATTTGGACTTTTCGGGCTATTTTCGTACCACCAGACAAAAACGGACCGAAATCCATATTTTCAGACCAAACAATGCCTAGTGTTTAAAATCTGATGCAAAACCCGAGACATAGTTATAAATTTAGGAGAAGCATTCTATAAGGGTCTTCCGGTCCTTGATTTCATCTGGACTTTTCCAACAATATTCTCACCACCCAACAAAAATGGATTGAAATCCATATTTTCGGAACAAACGAGGGCTTGTGTTTAAAATCTGACGGGGAACCCAAAACACAATTAAATTTTTTGGGGAAGAATGCTAGAAGGGTCTCCCGGTTGTCGATTTCATCAAGACTTTTCGGGCGACTTTTGTACCACCCACCAAAAATGGAACGAAATCCGTATTTTCAGACTAGACGATGGCTAGTGTTCGAAATTTGACGCAGAATGCGAAACATAGTTATAAATTTAGGAGAAGAAAGTTATAAGAGTCTCCCGGTCCTCGATTTCTCCTAGACTTTTCGGGCGATATTTGTACCACCCGAAAAAAATGGACCGAAATCTATATTTTTGGAACAGAAGTTGGCTAGTTTCTGAAATCGATCGCGTAACCCGAAAATACAATTATAAATTTAGGAGAAGAATGCTATAAGGGTCTCTCGATCCTCGATTTGATCAGGACTTTTCGAGTGATTTTCGTACCACCTGACAAAAATGGACTGAAATCTGTATTTTCGGACCAGAACATGGCTATTGTTTGAAATATGACGCGAAATGTAAGACCCATAATTTTAAAGTACCGTTTATGTATTTTTGGGGTATTTTGGATTTTGGCTCGGAGGCTTTTTAAGCCAAAGTTAATAATATTTTGGAGTTTTATAATCAAAAAGATATTTCGATGCCAATTAGAATTTCTCGCCGATAAATAAATTGAATTTAACTGCGGAAAATCCTTTACGGAGAATTTAAGGCGTTTCGGGTGAAACGGTAATTTAATAAATATCTAGATTTTGAGATATTTGTTAAGTTATATTTATTATTATATACTAGAAGGAAGGAAAAGGAAAAGAAAATAGTATATAAAGGAAGGAAGGAAAAAGGAAGAAAGGAAAAACAAAGGAAAGAAAAAGAAAGGAAGGAAATTTCCAAATTTCCATCTCCTTCCTCTGAACCTCACGTGAGCAAAACCCAAAATTCCATCCTTCTCCATTTTTCGTTTTCGTTGCTTCCTTTTCTTCAAAGCTAGTGACCCAAGGTTGGGTGAGAGTTAGATCAAGGTTTTCGCAACTCCACTCTTCCTCTTTGATTCGAAAACGAAGAAAAACGGTTTTGAGATCCAAACACAAACCCCTCCGTTTCTTCTAGATCCAAACCTCATTTCTCGAAGAGACAGAAGGGAAAGTTGCTCACCACCACGCTACGGTGCTAGTGAACTAATTTGGAAGCGGCGTTGCGAGCGGAGATTTTACCGAAATTACTCGCGGTACCGGAAACGCGCGTTAAAGCTAACGTTGAGGTAAGGGCTCCTTCCAAACTTCTAGCTTGCATTAGGGACTTATCTGTAGTTGTGTGGGAAGGAATTTGTTAGGGTTAAATGTATCGATTTGGGGAAAAACGAAACTAGTGCGTTATGGGTAAAAACCTTAGAGTTAGGTTTTGTTTATAGTGATGAATGTTTCGTGGTAAATGAAATTTGATGTATCTGGGTGTTATGTTGCGTGATTTGTGTTCGTTGTATTTGGTGTGTTCGTACTTGATGTTTGTTAATTGGTGTGGTTGTTGTGAA
Source organism: Cicer arietinum (assembly GCF_000331145.2). Taxonomy (NCBI): domain Eukaryota; kingdom Viridiplantae; phylum Streptophyta; class Magnoliopsida; order Fabales; family Fabaceae; genus Cicer; species Cicer arietinum. The sequence goes on along the minus strand of NC_021162.2, from coordinate 16,273,144 downwards.
TTATGGTTTGAATGTGAAAGTATGTTTGAATTTGTTTCTGTGGAATTTGAAAACCATTAGAGTTAAACGAGTATTAAAAATGGGGAATCTTTTAATACCTCGGTTTACTTAATGTGTATTTGAGGAAAATGTTTAAGTTAACTGGGCGTTGAGAATGGGGAATCTCTTAATGTCTCGGTTACTTAACTATCGTTTTTGAAAATCGTTTCGGTAAATGAGTATTAAGAATGGGGAATCTCTTAATGACTCGTTTACTGAATGTTTTGCGAGAAAATCGTTTAAGTCAAAAGTATATTAAGAATGGGGAATCTCTTAATATGACTGTTTGCTTAACGTTTTGTTTTGAAAATCATTAAGTTAAATCGGTATTAAGAACGGGGAATCTCTTAATGACTTATTTAATTAATGTTGTTTGAAAGTCGTTTAAGTTAAATGGGTATTAAAAATGGGGAATCTTTTAATATCTGCATTTGCTTAACGATTGTTGTGAATGGAGTCTGTGTATGCTCATGCATTTCATTTGGTAAATTGTGTCGACCCGTGATAGGTGACACCTTGGTAAACTGTACTGACCCGTGATAGGTTGTACGTTTACGATTTACTATTTAGTAATTCGTGTTGACCCGTGATAGGTGACACCTTGGTAAACTGTACTGACCCGTGATAGGTGGTACGTTTACGAGTTACTATTTAGTAAATCGTGTTGACCCGTGATAGGTGACACCTTGGTAAACTGTACTGACCCGTGATAGGTGGTACATTTACGATTTACATTTTTGGTGAATTGTGCTGACCCGTGATAGGTGGCACCTAGGTAAACAGTACTGGTCTGTGATAGGCGGTACGTTTACGATTCCCGCTTTTTCTTTTAGTAAATCGTGTTGACCCGTGATAGGTGACACCTCGGTAAACTGTACTGACCCGTGATAGGTGGTACGTTTATGATTTACGCATTTTAGTAAATCGTGCTGACCCGTGATAGGTGGCACCTCGGTAATTGGTACTTTGGCCTGCGATAGGCGGTACAATTATGATTTACGGCCCTTCGAGGAGGGTTTTGGTTTGGAATTCCGAGTCCATGCATTTTGGCATATACGCATTGCATTAGGGTGCTTGGCACACGAGTCGTGTTTGATTGAGTTTTATGATTGAGTGATTTGAATTTGATTTATCGTGTTAATTGCGTTGAAAATGCTAAGTGTTATGTGTTGATTATTGTGTGTAAGTATGATGGTTATCGAGATCCCAATTGCCGTGGTAATCGCGTAGAAATTGCTAAGTGTTAAGTTGTGAACTTGATTAGGAATGACTTAGGTTAATTCATGAATTTTTGGAAAAATGATCAGGGAAATCGATTTCCCAATCGATTGGATGGAAGTCAGGGGCTTGGCCAAATGAACAAAATCGATTAGCCAATCGATTTTGTAATCAGTTTTCGAAAAATCCCTTACGAAATCGATTGCCCAATCGATTGGCCATTAAGTCAGGGGCTCAGCTATCCTGTCAATCGATTGCCCAATCGATTGAATCAAGCCAGAGTTCAAAATTTCACTAAAAACCTTCAGGAAATCGATTTGGAAATCGATTGGTATTAAGTCAGGGGCTCCGTTATCCTGTCAATCGATTGCCAAATCGATTGATTCAGCCCAGGATTCTATTTTCATTAAAAATCTTCACCCCAATCGATTTCCCAATCGATTGGCTCAGTGAAAATCCTCAGTTTTAGTTGTATGATTAATTGCTCATGAATCTATCCATGTCTTGTTTTATTATGTGTTAATTAGGAGATCGAGAACTGCATTTTACCTTCATTTTCATTGGCAATGTACTGTATGAACTTTTCGCATATTGAAAATCCTGTTAAGGTGCATGCTTAGTTGAAAGGTTGTTTTGAGCATTCAAAAACTTAATTGTTATGTGTTAACTGTTATTTTCTGGTTGGTGACCCTTTACAACTATTGTGGAAATCTGGGCTTTGCCCTCAGATGAGAGTCAGGACGGCCCTACCGGTTCGTACCCTACGGACAGGAATGGAGATGGGAACGCTTGACTGCAGTTACGTTAGGAGGATCTCACGGGGCGCGTGGAGATAACTCAGGGTGTATAGCTTTTTGGTAGGATGATCAGATTAGGATGATGTATAGGGACTAGGGGTCCTTCTTTTTGGTTTGGAGTATTTTTAGTTTGGAAAACTGTACTTATACAAATATTATCAGTTTGACATCATTTTTGAATGGGTTCCATGTACCATTTGATGTTGTGTAAATGTTTTGGATTTATAATTGGAGAAACTTTTCCGCTGCTTGTAAATTATAATGACTCAATTATTTATCCAAAGACATTTCTTTATTTATTCCTCTGTTTTAGTTTAATTACTTTTGAAAAAAAAAAATATACCCTCGCTTCGAAAAACGGGGTGTTACACGAAACCTAAAACACAATTATAAATTTAGGAGAAGAATGCTACAAGAGTCTCCCGGTCCTCGATTTCAACTAAACTTTTTGGGAGATTTTTCTACCACCCAACAAAAATGGATCGAAATCCGTATTTTTGGACCAGACAATGGCTAGTGTTGGAAATTTGACGCGGAACCCGAAACAAAGTTATAAATTTTGAGGAAGAATGCTAAAAGGGTCTCCAGGTCCTCGATTTTATCTGGACCTTTCGGGCAAATTTCGTACAACCAGACAAAAATGGACCGAAATCACGTTTAGGGATTTGGGTTTAAAGTTTAGAGTTCAAGGTTTCGGGTTAGAGTTTAGGGTTCTGGATTAATGGTTAAGAGTTTATGGTTTAGGTATTTAGGGTTCAAGGTTTAAGGTTTGGGTTTAGATTTAGGATTTAAGGTTTAGGGTTTAAAGTTATCTTCATTGCGAGGTATAACATATAATAAATAAAAAAATTGTCAAATAAAAATATAATTATTACTTTTATTTGAAAATAATAATAACATATAATACGAAGTTAATAATAGCATATAATAAAATAGAGTTGTCTAATAAATATGTAATTATTACTTTATTTGACAACTCTATTTTATTAAACAATATTGTTAACTTCGTTATGAATTACAACTACATAACGATGATAATAATAACATTTAATAAAATAGAGTTTGTAAAATAAAGTCATGATTACATATTTATTTGACAACAAAATTTATTTATATGTTCTTATTATCTTTGTTATAGAAAAAATACAAAACGAAGATAATAATAACATATAATAAAATAGAGTTGTTTAATAAATATGTAATTATTATTTTATTTGACAACCCTATTTTATTATATGTTATTATTATCTTCGTTTTATAGTTTTACTTCATAACAAAGATAATAAAAACATATAATAAAATAGAGTTATCAATTAAAGTAATAATTACATCTTTATTTATCACGTTTAGAGATTAAGTTTTAGGGTTTAAAGTTTAGGATTTCAGGTTTATACGATCGGTAGTGTTTGCAATCTGACGCGGAACCCGAAACACAATTATAAATTTAGGAGAAGAATAATGTAAGGGTCTCCCAGTCCTCGATTTCATTTGGACTTTTCGGGCGATTTTCGTACCATGGACAAAAACGGACCGAAATCCATACATTTGGACCAGACGATAGCTAGTGTTTGAAATCAGACTCAAACCCCGAAACACAATTATAAATTTAGGAGAAGAATGATCTAAAGGTCTCCGAGTCCTCAATTTCATTTGGACTTTTCAAGCGATTTTCGTACCACTAGACAAAAATGGACCGAAATCCGTATTTTTGGGCCAAACGATGGCTAGTGTTTTAAATCTGACGCGAAACCCGAAACTCAGTTATAAATTTAGGAGAAGAATTCTATAAGGGTCTCCCAGTCCTCGATTTTATCAGGAATTTTCAGGCAATTTTCGTACCACCCAACAAAAATGGACTGAAATCCATATTTTCAAACCAGACGATGGCCAGTGTTTGATATCTGACATGAAACGCGAAACATATATATAAATTTAGGAGAAGACTTTTATAAGGTTCTCCCGGTCCTCGATTTCATATGGATTTTTCAGGTGAGTTTTGTATCACCCGACAAAAAAGGACCGAAATCCGTATTTTCGGACCAGACGATGGCTAGTGTTTGAAATTTGAAGCGGAACTCAAAACTTAGTTATAAATTTAGGAGAAGAATGTTATAAGGTCTCACGGTCCTCGATAAAATCTGGACTTTTCAGGCGATTTTCGTACCACCTGACTAAAATGGACCGAAATCCGTATTTTCGGACCAGACGATGCCTAGTGTTTGAAATCTAACGTGAAACCCGAAACACAATTATAAATTTAGGAGAAGAATTTCGTATCACCTGACAACTCAATTTTGTTATATGTTATTATTATCGTCGTTTTGTAGTTGTACTTCACAATGAAGATAACCCTAAACGCAAAACCCCAAACCTTAAACCCAAAACCATAAACAGTAAATCCTAACCCTAAACCCTAAACCTTAAACCTTAGACCTTAAACCCTAAACCCTGAACCTTAAACCCTAAACCCTAAACTCTTAACCCTGAATCCAGAACCCTAAACCCTAACCTGAAACCTTCAACCCTAACCCAAAAACCCTAATCGATAAACGTGATATCGGTCCATTTTTTCTGGTGGTACGAAAATCGACCGAAAAGTCCAGATGAAATTGAGGACAGGGAGACCCTTGTATCATTCTTCTCCAAAATTTATAACTGTGTTTCGGTTTCAGCGTCAGATTTTAAACACAAGCCATCGTCTGGTCCAAAAATACGGTTTTCATTCCGATTTTTGTCAGGTCGTAAGAAAATCGCCCGAAAAGTCCAGATGAAATCGACAACCCGGAGACCCTTCTATCATTATTCTCCTAAATTTATAATTGTGTTTTGGGTTCCTCGTTCGATTTTAAACACTAGCCATTGTTTGTCCCAAAAATATGGATTTCAATCCATTTTTGTTGGGTGGTACGAAAATTTCCGGAAAAGGCCAGACAAAATCGAGGACAAGGAGACCCTTATAGAATTCTTCTCCTAAATTTATAACTATTTTTCGGGTTTCGTGTCATATTTTAAACACTAGCCATTGTTTTGTCCGAAAATGTGGATTTTGGTCCATTTTTGGCTGGTGGTACGAAAATAACCCGAAAAGTCGAAATGAAATCGAGGACTCGGAGACCCTTAGATCATTCTTCTCCTAAATTTATAATTGCGCTTCGGGTTTTGCGTCAGATTTCAAACACTAACCATCGTTGGTCCAAAAATACGGATTTCGTTCCATTTTTGTCAGGTGGTACGAAAATCGCACGAAAAGTCCAGATGAAATTGAGGACCAGGAGACCCTTACAACATTCATCTCCTAAATTTATAATTGAATTTTGGGTTGCGCATCAAATTTCAAACACTAGCCAACGTCTGGTCTGAATATACAGATATCGGTCCTTTATTGTCGAGTGGTAGGAAAATCCCCTAAAAAATCCAAATGAAATCTAGGGCCGGGAGACCCTTATAGCATTCTTCGTCTAAATTTGTAAATTTATTTCGGGTTTCGCATAAGATTTCAAACACTAGCCATCATCTTGTCCGAAAATAAGGATTTCGGTCTATTTTTGTCTGGTGGTACGAAAATCGCTCGAAAAGCCCAAATGAAATCTAGGATTGGGAGACCATTATAAAATTCTTCTCCTAAATTTATATATGTATTTCGCGTTTCACGTCAGATATCAAACCCTAGCCACCATCTGGTCCGCAAATACAGATTTCAGTATGTTTTTGTCGGGTGGTACGAAAATCGCCCAAAAAGTCAAATGAAATCGAGGACTGAGAGACCCTTAGAGCATTCTTTTCATAAATTTATAACTATTTTTTGGGTTCCACGTCATATTTTAAACACTAGCCATCTTTGTGACACCCTAAACCCGAAAATAACATTTATAATAATATATACTAAATTATTTGAAGAAAACTTGTAGCGGATAAAGAAAATCTGTTAAAGATAATAAAAACTTTAATATCTAATTTAGGATATCACGTTTCTCTAAACACACATGTAACAATTCAACTTTGTTCCCCAATTAAAATAGTACAATATCAATGAACTTGATTTAACTAGAATTTCTTGATTTAATTCCCAAGACTTACTCGTACTAAGTTTTCATATAAAAAGTCATTTATAATAACATAAGTAAAATACACATTACAACTCTTAATTCCTGGTATCACCTATCAGAGCAGGGTTTCTCCCAAACTTGAACTTCGAGACTCATTAACCTGTAATAATTGCGATTTCGCAAACGCAGGGCCAAGCCAGTCAAACACAAACAATGAAGGAGGTGAGTTTTTAAATCATGTTGATAGTATAATATAAATAAGATGAACACGCAATTAATCATCAATAAACCGTATCATTACACAAACATTCTTCAAGGAAAAACATCACATTATCTAGTCAAAATCAAAGAAAATCAATACACTTCACTATAACATCAATTCATCGCATAAATTATTAACACACATAATACATATTAATCACAACAAAACAATCACAAGAAAATGCAATGATATGCATGAGCTTGGACTCTACTTCACAATGTGGTACCATTCTAACTCTGAAGTACTTGGTTAGGAGGCTTGATACTATGCCACCGTCCCGGTGGATGGACAATTCAAATTGGCCTTGTCCTCATAGATCCCCTCAACTCAACCCGAGACACATATACGTGACAGTCGAGGAAAACGTGTGTTGCGTGGTAGCTCCCGACATTTGGAGTGCTACCTCCAAGTCACCTAGGAATTCCCCACCCGAATACCTCCAAGGTCTAACAATCTTGCCTTATGGCTCCCCCGCACACCCGCCCCATCAGGCCCATTCACTAGGCTTGTCAGGTCCTACCTATATGATGTCAAAATAATCTCCACTTCAAAAATTCACAATATTTATTTTCTCCCCTCGTTGGTATATGATACTCCATTAAAATCGTCATCTCAAACACAATTTGAAATCACCATTATTTCATCAACTATGGGGCTAATTCAATATTCTCATCACAATATCACTTTCATTAATCATATCTCATCACCTAAACTCATCACAATCTTATAGAATCACTATCATCAATCAAACATCATCATTATCATCCCATAAACTTATCATAGATTTATATCCTAATCACACATCATCATCAAATAAACATACATTATACACTGCACTCTCATAAACTCATTTAATCAAACATATGCACTAAATTCATTTGAAATAAAATATCACAATGATATCAAATATCACAATAACATCAAATATCACAATAATTTTAAATATCACAATAATATCAAATATCACAATAATGTTAAATATCACAATAATATCAAATATCACACATTTAACGAAATTAAATCAATCAACACCTTATAAATATTTCTATTTCACATTTTAATCTCACAATTTTCTTATTTCCAGATTAATTAATTTATCACTCAAAGGGCTACTGCCGTACGTAGCGAGCCCCGGATGAATCGTTGGGAAATACGGTTTTCCCGTTCATCTCACAATATATTATACTCATGAATTCAAACGCTCTCTCACCCCTTACCTTATTTCGACGCTTTCACACACGAATACGATTCCATGAGCAAACAACCTTTGTTCATCGACAGTTTATGGGTAAGCATTAAAAATAGTTTATGAAAAGATACTCTAAAAACTAAATTCGAAATTCGGTCAAGGAAACTTACTATAAATCAGAAAACAAATCATTGGATGAAATAACAATTTTTCACACGGTCGTTTTGGCGTTGGTTTCACTCAAATCGGACTTACGGTGAAGGAGAACAGTTCAAACTAAGGAATTTTATAAACGGAGAAGTCACGTATTTTAGAGAGAAATTTGGATGGTTAAAAATATGAGGAAATATGTTTATTTGACTACCTAAATGAATAAAATGACATACTGAAATTTGGACGAAAACGGAGAAACTTTTCATGAACAATTATCGATCGTCGGTGTCAAACTATAAGTTATTGTTGTATTTCTCTTTGGTTATACGGCTACTGCAGCTCCTTTCTTACTTTTCTTATTTTTATTTTATTAACATAATTAGGGTTAACATAAATGGGTCAAGCCCATTTGTCCCTTATTTAATATATGTTTTACTATTATTATTTTTATTTTTCTAAAACAAAATTAATT
>NC_021162.2:16254518-16264941 GCF_000331145.2 Cicer arietinum | reverse complement strand
AGAACGGTTCAAACTAAGGAATTTTATAAACGGAGAAGTCGGGTATTTTAGAGAGAAATTTGGATGGTTAAAAATATGAGGAAATATGTTTATTTGACTACCTAAATGAATAAAATGACATACTGAAATTTGGACAAGAACGGAGAAACTTTTCTGGAACAATTATCGATCATCGTTGTCAAACTATGGATTGTTGTTGTGTTTCTCTTTGGTTTTACGGCCGCCGTCCAACTACATTCTTTTTTTTGGTTTGTTTTATTTTATTAACAACTAGGGTTCACACACGGGTCAAACCCATTGGTCTCTTTTTAGGTTTTACTAGTTTTATTTTATTTTATTTTTTTTAAACACAATTTCATTAATAAAACATTATTAATATTTCAAAACTAATAATTTATAAATAAAAATAATTAATCTTTTAAAATACATTAATAACCAAAACTCTCATATTCAAAATAATCCCTATAATAATACTTATTTTTCCAAATAATCAAATTAATATATTACCATCATTAGAGAATAGTTGAAATTATAAAATAAATAAATATAACATCAACACTTTATATAATTTACTAAATCTTAATTAATATATATAAAATCACAATGTCATAATAAGTATATAAAAATAAAGGAAATCAAACACAATATCACTACTATCTCAAGATAATTATTTATAAAAAAATAACTAAAAATAGAAAATAGTTATAAATAATTGAAATATAACTACGTGCATACTTAATATCAGTCAAGCGCACGTAAAAGTATTAAATTAATTGGGTACACGTATATACACGTAAAATCGTATAGAATCTTTTTTTTAATAAATATATATGTTACACTAAAATACTATTATTTTTAAAAAATAGATCAAAGAATAAAATATAATATTTATTATTTATATCACTCATGTAATTCAATATTTATAAAACTAGCACATCATATAAATCACTTATATGATGAAAAATTAGTAAGAAAATTTATCATCATATATTCTAAAATAATTTTAACATTAAGTTAATTATTCAAAATCGTACTTAACTAATAAAATAGTTTATTTTAAAATTTAGGGTGTAACAATCTTCTAATCCCGAAATGCTAACTCTTAAACCCTAAAACCTAATCTCTAAATGTGATTTCATAAACCCTAAAAAATATTTTTTAAACCCTAAACACTCTGACACACTAAACCCTAATAAAAAAGAGTTGTCAAAAAAAGATGTAATTATTACTTTAGTTGACAACTCTTTTTTTATTATATGTTATTGTTATCTTCGTTATGAAGTAAAACTATAAAACAAAGATAATAATAACATATTACAAAATAGTGTTGTCAAATAAAGTAATAATTACATATTTATTAGACAACTCAATTTTATTATATATTATTATTATCTTTGTTTTGTTTTGTTTTGTTTTTTTAACGAAGATAATAATAAGATATAACAAAATTGAGTTGTCAACTAAATATGTAATCGTTAATTTATTTGACAACTCTATCTTATTATATGTTATCACTATCTTCATTTTATAGTTTTAATTCATTACGAATATAGTAATAACATCTAATAATATACAGTTGTCAAATAAACTAATAATTACATATTTATTTGACAATTCTATTTTATTATATGATGTTTTTGTGTTCCTTTTGTAGTTATACTAAATAACGAAAATAATAATAACATATATTAAAATTGAGTTGCCAAATAAATATGTAGATATTACTTTATTTGACAACTCTATTTTATTATATGTTATTATTATCTTCGTTATGAAGTAAAACTATAAAAAAAGGTAATAATAACATATTATAAAATAGGGTTGTCAAATAAAGTAATATTTATATATTTATTAGACAACTTTATTTTATTATATGTTATTATTATCATTGTTTTGTATTTGATTTTTGATAACAAAGATAATAATAACATATAACAAAATTGAGTTGTCAAATAAATATGTAATCATTACTTTACTTGACAACTCTATCTTATTATATGTTATTACTATCTTCGTTTTATAATTTTAATTTATAAAGAAGATAATAATAGCATACAATAAAATAGTGTTGTCAAATAAAGTAATAATTATATATTTATTAGACAAATCTGTTTTGTTATATGTTATTATTATCTTCGTTTTGTATTTGTTTTTCATATCGAAGATAATAATAACATATAACAAAATTGAGTTGTCAAATAAATATGTAATTATTATTTTATTCATTTTTATTTGTTTTTCATAACGAAGATAATATTAATATATAGTAAAATATTATTTTTAAATAAAGTAATAATTACATTTTTATTTGACAATTTTTTTATTATATGTTATTATCATCTTCGTTTTGTAGTTATACTTTGCAATGAAGATAAACCTAAACACTAAACCCCGAACCTTAAACCCTAAATAGTAAATCCTAAACATAAACGCTAAACATTAAATCCTGAACCCTAAACCCTAAACCATAAACTCTTAACACTGAATCCAGAACCCTAAACCCTAACCCGAAACTTTGAACCCTAAACTCTAAACCTTAATCCCTAAATATGATTTCGGTCCATTTTTGCCTGGGGGTATGAAAATCGCTCAAATAGTCCAGATGGAATCGAGGACTGGGAGACCTTTGTAGCGTTCTTCTCCAAAATTTATAACTGTGTTTTGGGTTCTGTGTTCGATTTTAAACACTAGCCATCTTCTGTTCGAAAATAATGGCTTTCGGTCCATTTTTGTCAGGTGGTACAAACATCGCCCGAAAAGTCTAGATGAAATCGAGGACGGGGAGATCCTTATAGAATTCGTCTCCTAAATTTATAATTGTGTATCAGGTTTCGCGTCAGATTTCAGACACTAGCCATCGTTTGGTCCAAAAATAAAATCGCCCGAAAAGTCCAAATAAAATCGAGGTCTCGGAGACGCTTAGATCATTCTGTAAGAACAGAGGTGCACCTAAGAGGGGGTGAATTAGGTGTTTAGAAATTTTCTTGTTTTTAGAGATTTAATGATCGATTTTTCTGATTTAAGATAATGGATGAGCAAGATAAATGGCAGAAAAAAAAAATGAACACAAAGATATTATCCTGGTTCCCCTTATGACAAAGGGTACATCCAGTCCTCTTGCACACTACAATATATTTTTCACTATTGTTAGAAAATGTACAAATCCCACCCTAGGATTTCTGCTACAAACTTCTAACAAAAACTTTTAAGATAACACACCACTATCTTAGATTAGACTACTTTAAGAAAGTACTACTTTCTTTTACAAACAATGTAATTTGATTTGGAATAAGAATAAGAATGGTATAATGATTTCAATCCAATATTATTTCAAGTGTACTTTGAGAACCTTTCTCAATGATATGAAAATGTAACGCAAGTAGTAGAAATAAGAAAAATAACTTTGAGAAAAATTCAGAAATTTGTCCAAAGTTGTTCAAGGTTTGGTAGTAGGATTGTGTGTCCATTAATCTGAAACTATGGAGTATTTATACTTCATAGACACCACTTCAGACAGGTGGCCATTGTTCCATGAGTTTTGATGAACAAATGCAATGATCTAGAGCCATTTCAGATTTGAAAAATTGCATTGTTTCCAGGTGTATTTGAATACAACATGTATGTATTCGAATACATCTCTTATAAAGTTCAGATTTATTCAAAATATTCATCTTGTATTCGAATACAAAGGTCATGTAGTCGAATACAAATAAGTGCATTTTGCTACTGACTTGCTGTTTGTATTCGACTACATCAGGTTGTAGTCGAATACAAATGTGTAGTCTGAGCTACTAACTTAGCACTTGTATTCGACTACAACACCTCGTAGTCGAAGACAAATGTTAAGTTTTTTCTACTGACTTAGCATCTGTATTTGAATATGATATGTTGTATTCGAATACGACATTGCTTTTTGTCAAAAACTTTGATGTAATGAAAATCCTTTTTATGCATATGCAAAGATGAATGGTTCTCATGTACTTTTTGAACTATTTATTGTATCATATACCTTTACATTTATTTAAACATTTAATATGTTTGATTAGTTAACTTATGCTATTTGGACTTCTTTTTGAGCTTTGTTGCTTTGATCACAATTCTTGGTCTTTGTCTTCATAAAAAACATGCATTTTACATTCTCCCCCTTTTTGATTATGACAAAAATTGTTGTTTGGAAAGACTTCATCTTTAAAGAGTTGCTCCGCCGTAATTCATGCATACTTCATTTTTTTAAAAATGTTGAAGACCTACAAAGGTTTTAAGAACAACAATATACCAAAATTTCTCCCCCTTTTGACATGATCAAAAAGAAAGAAAAATATAGAAACATACAATTTCAAGCATATACATACTAATAAAGTGAAAATATCACACAAGGTAAACAAAGGAGGATTACATAATTTAGAATGGAATCATGTTCAACTTAATACATCACAAAAGAAAGATATATTCAAGAAGTTTTAACGATAACAACATAAAGCATTACACAAACAAAAAAACTACAACAAATATATTCCTAGTATCGAACTACATGTCAACATCTGGTGGGAGGTAAAGATGGTCAATCTTGGCAGATAAACTACTAAGGTCATGAGCAATGTTTCATGGTTGTGAGCAATATTAGTTTTGATGGTTTGAAAGCAGGTGTTGATGGAGATGGTCATGTTTTGGAATTAGGTAGTGATGAATGGCTGTATACTCAGAAGCACACTGAAGTCAAGCAGACTGTCCTTGATTTGTGTGTACATCACTTCGCTAAAAAAATCTACTTTGAAGTGATCCAAAATTCTAGTGACTTCCTTGGCATAAGGTAAGCCAACCGCGTCTTTTGAAGCAAACATCACAGAGCGGACAAAGTAAGCCCAGTTGAGCGGACATCCTTCGAACATGAAGTACATAATCTGAAGTTCAAATTTTGTGATTTGGGAGTAATTTCCAGCCTTAGGAACTAGAATGTAACTCAGAAAGTAGTGCAGGAACCTATAGTCAACGGTGAGATTCCCAATTCCGTACCGTTGCCGAACAAATTCAGAACCAGCTTGTGTCCTTTTTGCTTTGTCAAAGCGACATAATGCAACATATGCATCATATTTTGTAACACCCACCCATTCACACAGATTTCGGGGTATAATTTTATGTCCCTCAAATGGAAGTTGCAAGATTTCTCCAATAATGGGAGTGTCTAACTCAATGTATTTACCCTTAACCTGAGACACTAGCTTAGATCCATCTTTCATGAGATTACAGTAAAAGACCTTAACCAAATCAGGATAAATGGGACAGTTGTAACCTATGAATTCCTCTAAGTGTTGAGCTTTGAGTAACTCATGAAATTTAAAAATCTGAAAAGGAATCAAGAGTACCATATTTGGGAGTAATGAGCCTTTTGTCGGAGTAGTGGGTGCGGAACAGATCAATTTCTTCTGGTGAGTGAAGCAAGCGAGACAAATCGGCCACATTATCATTTATAGCCCTCCTCTTTGAAGGACCCACAGCGGCATGCTTGGTTCTTGATCCTCTTTTGCGAGCATCCATGGTTTTAATGAAGATTCACAAATTTTGTGAGAAAAAATGGGGGTTTCACAGATTCACGGATTTGGAGACGAGAAATTGTGAGGTTTGAAGGTTACTTTGAGTGGGAATGATCTTAGATGCAAGGTGGGTTAATTGGGTAACTTGTTGGAAATAAGATTGGACGAGATTTTGGACGAGAGGACGAAGCCCACGGCTGCATTTGAATACTGAGTTTGTAAAAATAACCTAAAATGCGAAGCAACTTTTATAAGTGGGGAAAATCACGAAACTGTATTCGACTATAGCCTTGTTGTATTCGAATACAGATTGTTCTAGGAACGTGTATTTGACTACACATGGGTTGTATTCGAATACGAGAATTTCTAGAAACATGTATCGAATACAATCACTCTGTATTCGGCTACATTATCGAGTTTTTGCTTAAAAACAAATTTTTCCAAAGAATTTACAACATGTAAGGCACATATTCATATATTAAGAAAAGATAAACATCAAGAATTAATTCTAACAACTTATCAAGAGGAAAATTTTGATCTTGAAGAGAGATGACAAACTATACGTACCTTGCAATTTTAGAGATCGTTTTCATTTAAAATGCCAAGTTCTCTTTGTATCTTGTAAAAAGAGTCTTTAGGTAGAGGCTTTGTGAAGATGTCTGCTAATTGATTATGTGTATCCACAAAAGTTACTTCAACATTGCCTTTGAGCACATGATCTCGCAGAAAGTGATGACGTATATCAATGTGTTTAGTCCGAGAGTGCATGATTGGATTCTTTGAGATATTTATTGCACTAGTGTTGTCACATCTTAGTGGAATGCATCCGAGATCAAGTCCATAGTCATATAATTGTTGTTTGAGCCAGAGAATCTGTGCGTAACAACTTCATGCTGCTATGTATTCCGCTTCAGCAGTGCTAAGGGAAACACAAGCTTGCTTTTTACAGGACCATGATACTAATGCATTACCTAAGATATGGCAAGTGTCGCTTGTGCTTTTACGATCCGTTTGGCATCCATCATAATCAGAATCCGAATAGCCAACGAGACTACATATGCTACCCTTTGGATACCATAGGCCTACAATGGTTGTTCCTTTCAAATATTTCATGATTCTTTTTACTGCTACAAGATGCGATTCTTTGGGATCTGCCTGAAATCTTGCACACAAGCAGACACTAAACATAATATCTGGTCGGCTGGCTATTAAATATAATAAAGATCCAATAATACCTCGATATTTTGATATGTCTATTGAAATACCAGATTCATCTTTGTCAACATAGGTTCTGGAGCCCATAGGAGTTGCACTTTCTTTGTTGTTTTCCGTCTCAAATCTTTTTAACAATTCTTTACAATACTTTGCTTGATTTATGAATATGCCATTTTGAGTTGCTTGATGTGGAGTCCAAGAAAATAATTTAACTTTCCCATCATGGACATTTCAAATTCTCTTTGCATCATTAGTGAGAATTCTATACATATCTCTTTATTGGTTGATCCAAATATGATATCATCAAGTAGATTTGAACCAGTAAGGTGTAATTTTTAGTTCTTTTAATAAATAATGTCTTGTCAACCTTACCTTTTTCAAACCCTCATTCAAATAAGAAGTTACTTAGCCTATCATACCAAGCTATTGGTGCTTCTTTTAACCCGTAAAGAGCTTTCTTTAATTTGAAAACATGTGAAGGATTCTTGAAGTCTTCAAAGTCGGGTGGCTGTTTGACATAGACTTCTTCATTAATGTATCCAATGAGAAAAGAACTCTTGACATCCATCTGAAATAATTCAAAATTCATAGAACAAGCATAAGCGAGTAATAACCGAATTGCTTCTAACCTTGCTATCGGAGCAAATGTTTCATCAAAGTCAATCCCTTCTTGTTGATTGTATCCTTGAGCAACTAATCTTGCCTTGTTTCGAACAACTATACCATTTTCATCTAGTTTATTTTTAAACACCCATTTAGTACCAATGATGTGTTTATTTCCAGGATTAGGAACAAGTTCCCATACTTTGCTTCTTTCAAATTGGTTTAGTTCTTCTTGCATTGCATGTATCCATTGATCATCTTTAAGTGCTTCACCAATCTTGGAGGGTTCTATTTGTGAAACGAATGCCATATTCAAGCAAGCATCTTGTAGTTTTAGCCTTGTTGTAACTCCTTTGTTGATATCACCTATAATATTGTCAAGTGGGTGATCTCTATGGGTTCTCCATTCCTTAGGAAGATTAGCATCTTGCTTTTCAACGTTGACTTCATTTTCTTGAATTGGTTGATCATCTTGATTTTCTTTGCTTGTATCATTACTTACATCATCATCATCATCATAAGTATTTTTGTCCTCTTTCAAGGGGTTAGTTTCCTCAAAAGATACATGCATTGATTCTTCGACTAATAAAGTTCTCTTATTGAAAATTCTAAAAGCTTTACTAGATAATGAGTAACCAATAAAGATACCTTCATCGGCTTTCTCATTGAATTTTCCAAGATTATCCTTTCCATTGTTTAGTACGAAACACTTACATCCAAAAATGTGGAAGTGAGAGATGTTGGGCTTTCTTCCTTTGTATAGTTCATAAGGAGTTTTCTTAAGAATTGGCCGAATTATTACGTGTAAGACATGTGCTTAGCATGTTTTTGATTTAATTCCCAAACATACAATATATATGAATTATTTGATTGATCTAATGATTTGAATTGAGAAACATTTCAGGAAAATAATCAAACACTACACACTTGGACAAAACATGGAACTCAAGCAATCAAGCAAAGATGGATAATGTCCTACAAGGCTTGAAAACTGATGTACAAGAGTGATTAGTGTTAATAGAGTCAATTAGGTAGACTTAATCATAATGAGTTCTCATATAGTATTTTCCAATGAAATTATATCTTCCCCCCAACCAAAGAAGGTTCAGCCTCCCAAAGGCAAACCTGTTGAAGAAGTTGTTCTCCCACCTTCTTTCTTAAAAAGGAAAATCCAAGAGGCTAGAACTCTGGATTTTACCTATTTTGACTCAAATGGTTTTACTTTCCAAAACCACTTAAGGTTTCATGGATTAGTAGATTTCCTTTCCTGTTCTTTGGAAATCTACCCAAGGCTGATTAGAGCCTTTTACTCAACCTTCATACTCACTAATACTGGTTTCGAGGCTGAAGTCAAGGGTAAGAAAATCTCAATGACTTTTGAAGAATTCTCCAAACTGTCAGGATTACCATTCTTTGGAGAAGCTATGGATGGAAGAGCAGATCTTGATTCGACTGATGACGCTTGGGAATCATCAGTAGATCGACATACGGCAATTTAGGACCTGATGATTGAAGGCTTTGTTGAAAAAGTATCCCTTCCAATCGATCAGATGAAGTTCCAACATCGTATGCTAATGTATGTGCTAACATGGATGTTAGTACCTCAATTAGGAAATCATGCCATTGTATAGAGGCTGGATATTATCCTGCTTTGGGGCCTGTACAAGGAGCTCAAGATGAGCTGGGCATGGATTGTGTTGATGAACATTGTGGAATCAGCACAAGGAAAGCTGTTGCTCTCCTACCCCCAGTTAATCACAAAGATTCTGAGACACTTCAAGGTATCATGTGTTAAAGAAGAATCAATTAAAACTACTCTAACCTGTGGTGAATCAATTGTAAATCAGATGCAGTTGAAAAGGATCAGTGGCATTTGGACAAGGACACGACCAAGTGCTGAACAAGCACAACCAAGTGCTGAACAAACTGAGCCAACTGAAGCACAATCTGAGCTTTTGGCTAAGTTGCTAGAATTGATGGAGTCCCAGGCTGCTCACAATACTAGGGTGGAAGCCTCTCTTAAGGAACTCCAAGCAACCTTAAACTCAGTGGTTCAGGATGTTGCTGCCATCCAAGAACACTCGGGTCTCAAAATGTCTTTTGAAGACATTGTTGAAATTGGCAAGCAAGCAGCTGAAGAACCAAATCCTACCAACCTAGATAGTACTGAACCTCATGGTGAGGAGACACTTGTTGAGGATAATACAACATTCTCTACCTCTCCCATTGGTGATAATGAGGAGCAGTCCTAGATTAGTTGATTAGGATTTTGTTTTCTTTTTTTTTTTGTTGCTTTGTAATGGTTTTGTATATATCCTATGATAGATTTTTTAATTAATCATTCTCTCTTGTATTTCTTTTTGGATTCAATGACAAAAGGGGGAGATTGGTATCAAAGTTTAACTTGTGCTATTGCTTATGTGATATTACTCTGATTGACTATTAACTTGTGATATCTGATAATGCACTCTGATACATAATATCTGATAATGTACCTTGATTGTACTCTGATACCAAATTTTGTATAAGCTATAATACTCTGATTTTAATAAACTTGAATAGCAAGCTATGATATCAAAATCTGATACCAAAGTTGAATGAATATGAATAGTTTGTGCTTATGTTGTTGAAATGAATCATAAACTCTAAAATTCAGGGGGAGATTCTAAATAATCTCAAGGTTAAAACTGTGTGTTTGTCATTAAATCAAAAAGGGGGAGTTTGTAAGACATGTGCTTCCCTAATCATGTTTTTGATTTAATTCCCAAACATACAATACATATGAATTATGTAACACCCCGTTTTTCTAAGCAATGGTGTATTTTTTTTTTCAAAAACAAAACTCATGAAACAAAGAATAATTAAGTAAAATACCTTTGGATAAATATTTAAGTCGTAACACAACGACAAATAAGTCAACAGAATTTACAAGCAGCGTAATAGTTTTTTGAAATACGAATCCAAAGTATTTACACTTCAAAAAGTGGTACATAGACCCCATCATAATAAGATGTCAAACAGATAATAATAGTATAGGTACAGTTTTCCAAATTAAAATAACTGCAACCCAAAAA
>NC_021162.2:16221243-16254508 GCF_000331145.2 Cicer arietinum | reverse complement strand
TGTCTAGTGTTAATAGGGTCAATTAGGTAGACTTAATCATAATGAGTTCTCATATAGTATTTGCCAATGAAATTATAAAATGAGTTTTAATCAATTAAGTAATAAATCAATTGATCAATCAATTGAACAATCGATTGTCAGACTCACAGAATGAAGGTTCCACTAAGTTAATCGATTGGGAAATCGATTACTAAAAGGTTTTATCAAAACATGTGTTCTGTGTTTAAACAAATCAATTGGACAATCAATTTGCACATCAATTGAGTAATTGATTTTGTGATTCACAGAACCAAACTCATACTAAACAATCGATTGGCAAATCGATTATGAAAATACTTTTTCATCAGACATGTGTTCTGTGATCAACGAAATCGATTGGACAATCAATTGAAATAAATTTCTTAAGTTGCAAGCAATGCACTAATCGATTAGATAATCGATTGATAAATGTTTCTTGAGGTGCAAGCTTTGCATCAATCGATTAGGTAATCGATTGAAAGAATGAACTAGTTAATCATTTATTAGAAACACATTGAATAATCGATTGGCACATTGATTTTGACCAAATAGCTGAGGTCCTGTAACAAGCCAAATCGATTGGCAAATCGATTGGGGTAAATGTATGAGTCACTGTGACCAGCACAATTGATTGGCAAATCGATTGAAGTAAATATCATAGTCACTGTAACCTGCACAATCGGTTGACGAATCGATTGAAGTAAAAATTTTGAGTTACAGGGAGAATTCAACCCATTGTCAAATCGATTATGTCAATATATGAATCGAATGAGTAATCGATTGTTTTGATCTCGTTGTTTGAACAAAACATGTATAATCGATTAATCAATCGATTCTGATACAAACTAAGTATCAGTCTCTAATAAGTGCATTAAAAGAATCGATTAGGAAATCGATTAGTTCATATATTTTCAAGATTCAAGAAAAACAAGACACGCGATAATCGATTAGGTAATCGATTAAGCTGGTTTTAAACTTTAATAAAATCGATTACTAAATCAATTGATATGTTGTTTTTCTCAAAATATATAAATTGAATCAATCACAATTTTTTTCAAAAAAAAAAACTTTTGAATAACAATCAGAACACTTTTTCATACACACTGAAGACTGAAAAACACATTAAGAGAAAAATTGTTACAACACACAAATACTCATTGGCCTAATACTTTTGTGTAAGATCTTACATTGTGACTGAGTCAAATTTTCTTAGTATTCTTTAATTCTTTGTGAAAGAACATTTTCTGTAATTGAAGTTTTGGAAATCCAGTAGTGTACACTGGTGGTTATCTTTTGGGATGCTTGTGTTCATCTGAAAGAAGCCTCAGCTTAATCTCGCTAGAGTTTGACGAGTAACTCTTAGGGATAGGTTGGTATTGTGATTGAAGTGGTTGTGAGTTGGATGGATAGACTGTGACGCTGGAAAGTTTGTAAAAATATTCCCCAAATCATTCTAGTGAAAGGCTGAAATCTGTTGTAGATTTCAGGACTGGATGTAGGTTATCAAAGTGATAGCCGAACCAGTATAAAAATCTCCTGGTGCATTATTTCCTATCTCTCTTTACTTTTAATATTGATCTTGCATGTGATTATAAACTTCCGCTGTGAATTAACTGTTTGAATCTTTTACTGTTAAAATAGGAATTAATATTAAACAAGTTGGTTTTGATATTAATTCATCACTTAGGAAAGAATTAGATAATCTTGTATAAAATTTCCTAAAAATAGAAGCCATTTAACCAACATTACCCAGTTGGATACATAACATGTTGAGTTTACGGCATCTACCCAAAAATATTTTGGTAGACTTGAGTCGCTTAGCATGGTCCTTGCAAGTTCTACCAAAGATATGTTGTTTCTCTCAACAACCCCATTTTGTTGAGGTGTTTTTGGTGCAGAAAAATATGGAAAATTCCATTTTCTTCACAAAATTCCTCAAAAGATGCATTTTGAAATTCTCCTCCATGATAACTTCTAATTGATACAATTTTGGTTGATTGTTCATTTTGGACTAGTTTGGAATAGTTTTTAAATGCTTTGAAAGCTTCAATTTTATGTGCCAAAAATAAGGTC
Source organism: Cicer arietinum (assembly GCF_000331145.2). NCBI lineage: Eukaryota > Viridiplantae > Streptophyta > Magnoliopsida > Fabales > Fabaceae > Cicer > Cicer arietinum. The sequence goes on along the minus strand of NC_021162.2, from coordinate 16,252,417 downwards.
CAAGTGAACCTTGAGTAATCATCAACAATTACTAGTCCATATGAATTTCCACCAAGACTTTTTGTTCTTGATGGACCAAACAAGTCCATATGTATGAATTGAAGTGGTCTTGAAGTTGATATAACATTCTTAGGTTTGAAACAAGTCTTTGTTTGCTTACCTTTTTGACAATCATCACACAATTTATCCTTTATAAATTTCAACTTTGGTAAGCCTACAACAAGGTCATGCTTGACTAACTTGTTTAAATGATCCATATGGATATGTGCAATCCTTTTATGCCATAGCCATGCATCATTGTTGTCACTTACCAAAAGACATTTCATTTTTAAGGATAAATCATCAAGATTAAGTATAAAGATACTTTTGAAGCGCTTACCGAAAAACTGAGTTTCATTTGTAGCTTCATTTTGGATGATGCATTCATTTTTGTTGAAGGCTATTTTGTATCCTTTGTCGCAAAGCTGGCTAATGCTTATGAGATTGTGTTTTAAACCTTCAACATATAAAACATATTTAATCGAAGGAGATGGGGTTGTACCAACTTTTCCAATGCCTAAATTTTTCCTTTGTTGTTGTCTCCATAGACCACATAACCTTTCAATTCAAGAGTTAAAGCTGAATTTTTTTTTTATCACCCATCATATTTTAGAGCATCCACTATCCAAGTACCACATATTTGAGGTACTTTGCGTGCATATCTACAAAAATCAAAATCAAGTTTTATTAGGTACCCAATGTGCTTTGGGTCCTTGATGGTTAGTACCTTTCTTTACCCATACATAATGCCCTTGTGGAACACTAAAGTTTCTAACGTGGCAGGCATTGGGTGTATGACCATTAAGACCACAATAAGAACAAGTAGAAGTAAATCTATTTTTATGAGATTTGTTTTGAATAATTTTATGTTTATAATGATGATCTTTTTGCATAATTATAACCTTTTCTTGATTGGGTTGATTACTCGCTTTAAAAAAAATGGTTTTATTCAAGCTTGGTTGATCAAATTTTGAGTATCCAATATCACTTTTGTCATTTGAGTATCTTTTCATATTTAAAATGTTTTCCAATCCCATTTGTCCCTTTTCATATTGCTCAATTACTATATTTAATTGAACAACTTTGAAAGAGAGAGAATCACACTTATTGCATGTAAAATTCTGTTTTATTTTTTCAGAATCCTTCTCCATAGTCTCAACTTTTTTTGAAGATTTGAAATTTTCTTCTTTTGGATTGACACTAATTTGAACAGATTTTTACATTCGATAAGTAGTTTATTAGTGGCATTTTGAGCATCATTATATTCTATAATTAACTCACTATTAGTTGTATCATGATGAGGGGAGTTTATGTTACTAACCTCTTCTTCGTCATCTGATTGATGTGATGCCATTAATGCAACATTCGCGCATTCGTCACTTTCTGTTTCCGAAGATGAACTCACTTCGTTGTCTTCCCATGCTATGTATGCCTTCTTGAAGTCTTTCTTTTTTATGGTATTTTTCTTGATAATATTGGGACATTCTGCCTTAATGTGTCCTTGCTTACCACATTCAAAGCAAGTGAAGTTTTGGCTTGAGGTAGAACTATCCTTCTTTCTGAAACTTTTCTTTTTGAATGTTTTTTAATGCAACATTCGCGCATTCGTCACTTTCTGTTTCCGAAGATGAACTCACTTCGTTGTCTTCCCATGCTATGTATGCCTTCTTGAAGTCTTTCTTTTTTATGGTATTTTTCTTGATAATATTGGGACATTCTGCCTTAATGTGTCCTTGCTTACCACATTCAAAGCAAGTGAAGTTTTGGCTTGAGGTAGAACTATCCTTCTTTCTGAAACTTTTCTTTTTGAATGTTTTATCGTTTTTAAGAAACTTACCAAATTTCTTAACAAGGAAGGTGGTATTTTCATCTTCATCTGAATTTTCGTCCTTGATTTGTTCTTTTGATTCAGCCTTTAAAGCAATGTTTTTGGTCTTTTTTTCTTGACTTTCATTCTGTTCTAACCTTCCAAGTTCGATTTCGTGTTCTTGGAGTTTTCCAAACAATGCAGAAAGAGACATTTTGGATAGGTTTTTCTTTTCGGAGATTGCTGTCACTTTTTGATTGCCAGGCCCTCGTTAATGATCTTAATACTTTTAGATTTAATTCATCGTTGGTGAAGATTTTTCCGAGTGCCGACAAGTGGTTGGTTAAGTGGGAGAACCTTTTTTGTAAGTCTAAGATAGACTCTACGGGTAGCATTCGAAATAATTCGTATTCTTGAGATAATGTATTGAGTTTAGATCTTTTTACCTCAATCGTCCCTTCATGAGTTACTTCAAGCGTATCCCATATTTCTTTGGCCGTTTTGCAGTGAGATACACGAAAGAACTCATCCAGTCCAAGTGCTGATTGTAGCATATTTTTAGCCTTTTTATTGAACAACACTTTTCTTTTATCATCGTCAGTCCATGAAGTTTTTATCTTTGTTTCTTCTTTATTGTTGATGACCGTTGTTGGAATGTAAGGACCATTTTCTACAGCATCCCATATGTCATCTCCTTGTGCTTCAAGATACGCTTGCATGCTTATCTTCCAAAAGTCATAGTGCTCTCCAACGAAGCATGGTGGATTGTTTCTACTACCTACATCTCTGAAAATAGGTTGTGCAGAAGCCATGAATAATGATCGAGGAGTATGTTACCTGAACCTGATCTGATGCCAATTATAAGAACAGAGGTGAACCTAAGATAGGGGGGGGTGAATTAGGTGTTTAGAGGTTTTCTTGTTTTTATAGATTTAATGATCGATTTTTCTAATTTAAGATAATGGATGACCAAGATAAATGGCAGAAAAATAATGAACACAAAGATATTATCTTGGTTCCCCTTATGACCAAGGGTACATCCAGTCCTCTTGCACACTACAAGAGATTTTTCACTATTGTTTTTACTACCTCCCTAGGATTTCTGTTACAAACTTCTAACAAAAACATTTATAATAGCACACCACTATCTTAGATTAGACTACTTTAAGAAAGTACTACTTTCTTTTACAAACTATGTAATTTGATTTGGAATAAGAATAAGAATGGTATAATGATTTCAATCCAATATTATTTCAAGTGTACTTTGAGAACCTTTCTCAATGATATGAAAATGTAATGCAAGTACTTGTAATAAGAAAAATTCAGAAATTTGTTTAAAGTTGTTCAAGGTTTGGTAGTAGGATTGTGTGTCCATTAATTTGAAACTATGGGATATTAATACTCCATAGACATCACTTCAGATAGGTGGCCATTGTTCCAAGAGTTTTGATGAACAAATGCAATGATCTAGAGTCATTTCATATCTGAAAAATTGCATAGTTTCTAGATGTATTCGAGTATAGCATGTATGTATTCGAATACATCTCTTATAACGTTCAAATTTATTCAAAATTTTCATCTTGTATTCGAATACAAAGGTCATGTAGTCGAATACAAATAAGTGCATTTTGCTACTGACTTGCTGTTTGTATTCGACTACATCAGGTGGTAGTCAAATACAGATGTGTAGTCTGAGCTACTGATTTAGCCCTTGTATTCGACTACAACACCTCGTAGTCGAATACAGATGTTAAGTTTTTGCTACTGACACAGCATCTACATACGAATACGATATGTTGTATTCGAATACGACATTGCTTTTTGTCAAAAACATTGATTTTAAACATTGTTGAATGTAATTAAAATCCTGTTTATGCATATGCAAAGATGAATGGTTCTCATGTACTTTTTAATCTATTGATTGTATCATATACCTTTACATTTATTTAAACATTTAATATGTTTGATTGGTTGACATATGCTATTTAGATTTCTTTTTTAGCTTTGTTGCTTTGATCACAATTCTTAGTCTTTGTCTTCATCAAAAACAAGTGTTTTACACATTCTTCTCCTAAATTAATAATTGAGTTTCGGATTTTGCGTCAGATTTCAAACACCAGCCATCGTCTAGTCTGAAAATACAAAACTCGCCCGAAAAATCCACATGAAATCGAGGACCGGGAGACCCTTACAGCATTATTCTCCTAAACTTATATCTATGTTTCGGGTTTCGCGTCAGATTTCAAACACTAGCCATCATTTGGTCTGAAAATACGGATTTCGATCTATTTTTGTCGGGTGGTACGAAAAACTCGGGAAAAGTCCAGATGAAATCAGGGACCAAGAGACCCTTATAGCATTCTTCTCCTAAATTTATTACAGTGTTTTGGGTTCGACGTCAAATTTCAAACACTAGCCATCGTCAAATTTCGGGAGATTTTCATACCAACAAAAAATATGTACCGAAATCCGTATTTTTGAACAAGACGAAGGCTAGTTTTGAAAATCTGGCGCGAAACTTGAAATGCAGTTATAAATTTAAGAGAAGAATGCTATAAGGGTCTCCAGGTCCTCGATTTCATCTGGACTTTTCGGGAGATTTTAGGACCACCCGGCTAAAATGGATCGAAATTCGTATGTTCGAACAAGACGATGGCTAGGGTTTGAAATATGACGCGGAAACTGAAACAAAATTATAAATTTAGACGAAGGATGTCATAAAAGTCTCTTGGTCCTCGATTTCATCTAGAATTTGCGGGCGATTTTCGGACCCCTCGACAAAAATGGACCCAAAATTTGTATTTTCAGACCAAACGATGGCTAGTGTTTGAAATCTGGCGCAGAACCCGAAATACAGTTATAAATTTTTTAGAAGAATCTAAAAGGGTCTCCCGGTCCTCGATTTTACTAGATTTTTTGGGCGATTTTCGTAAAACCCAACAAAAATCGACCAAAATCTGTAGTTTCGGACCAAACGACGGGTAGTGTTTAAAATCTTACGCGAAACCCGAAACACTGTTATAAATTTAGGAGAAGAATGTTATACGGGTCTCATGGTCCTCGATTTCATCTAGACTTTTCGGGTGATTTTCGTACAACCCGACAAAAATGGACCGAAATCTGTATTTTTGTATAAGATGATGGCTAGTGTTTGAAATCTGACGAGGGGCCTGAAACACAATTATAAATTTAGGAGAAGAATTCTATAAGGGTCTCCTAGTACTCGATTTCATGTGGACTTTTCTCGCGATTTTCGTGCCCCTCGACAAAAATGACCAAAATCTGTATTTTCAGACCAAACGATGGCTAGTGTTTGAAATATGGCATGGAACCCTAAACATAGTTATGAATTTTGGAGAAGAATGCTATAAGGGTCTCCCGGTCTTCGGTTTTGTAACACCCCGTTTTTCAAAGCGAGGGTATATTTTTTTTTCAAAAGTAATTAAAACTACAACAGAGAAATAGCTAAAGAAATGTCTTTGGATAAATAACTGAGTCATTATAATTTACAAGCAGTGGAAAAGTTTCTCCAATTATAAATCCAAAACATTTACACAACCATAAATGGTACATGGAACCCATTCACATAAGGAGTCGAACTGATAATATTAGTATAAGTACAGTTTTCCAAACTAAAAATACTCCAATCCAAAAAGAAGGACACCTAGTCCCTATACATCATCCTAATCTGATCATCCTACCAAAAAGCTATACACCCTGAGTGATCTCCACGCGCCCCGTGAGATCCTCCTAACGTAACTGCAGTCAAGCGTTCCCATCTCCATTCCCGTCCGTAGGGTACGAACCGGTAGGACCGTCCTGACTCTCATCTGAGGGCAAAGCCCAGATTTCCACAATAATTGTAAAGGGTCACCAACCAAAAAAAATAACAGTTAACACATAGCAATTAAGATTTTAAATGCTCAAAATAACCTTTCAACTAAGCATGCACCTTAAAAGGGTTTCCATATGCCAAACATGCATAAACAAGGTTGAGAAATGAAGTTTTTAACAAAACAACATTGTTGTATTCGAATACAGCATCTCTGTATTCGAATACAAGGCTGTTTCAGCATTCAGCAAAAAAAACAGCATGTCTGTATTCGAATACAACAGTCTGTATTCGACTACACAGCAAGTCAGTAGCAAAATGTATTCGAATACAGCAGTCTGTATTCGACTACACAGTAAGTCAGTGGCAAAAACAGCATGTCTGTATTCGAATACAACAGTCTGTATTCGACTACACAGCAAGTCAGTAGCAAAATGTATTCGAATACAGCAGTCTGTATTCGACTACACAGTAAGTCAGTGGCAAAAACAGCATGTCTGTATTCGAATACAACAGTCTGTATTCGACTACACAGCAAGTCAGTAGCAAAATGTATTCGAATACAGCAGTCTGTATTCGACTACACAGTAAGTCAGTGGCAAAAACAGCATGTCTGTATTCGAATACAACAGTCTGTATTCGACTACACAGCAAGTCAGTAGCAAAATGTATTCGAATACAGCAGTCTGTATTCGACTACACAGTAAGTCAGTGGCAAAAACAGCATGTCTGTATTCGAATACAACAGTCTGTATTCGACTACACAGCAAGTCAGTAGCAAAATGTATTCGAATACAGCAGTCTGTATTCGACTACACAGTAAGTCAGTGGCAAAAACAGCATGTCTGTATTCGAATACAACAGTCTGTATTCGACTACACAGCAAGTCAGTAGCAAAATGTATTCGAATACAGCAGTCTGTATTCGACTACACAGTAAGTCAGTGGCAAAAACAGCATGTCTGTATTCGAATACAACAGTCTGTATTCGACTACACAGCAAGTCAGTAGCAAAATGTATTCGAATACAGCAGTCTGTATTCGACTACACAGTAAGTCAGTGGCAAAAACAGCATGTCTGTATTCGAATACAACAGTCTGTATTCGACTACACAGCAAGTCAGTAGCAAAATGTATTCGAATACAGCAGTCTGTATTCGACTACACAGTAAGTCAGTGGCAAAAACAGCATGTCTGTATTCGAATACAACAGTCTGTATTCGACTACACAGCAAGTCAGTAGCAAAATGTATTCGAATACAGCAGTCTGTATTCGACTACACAGTAAGTCAGTGGCAAAAACAGCATGTCTGTATTCGAATACAACAGTCTGTATTCGACTACACAGCAAGTCAGTAGCAAAATGTATTCGAATACAGCAGTCTGTATTCGACTACACAGTAAGTCAGTGGCAAAAACAGCATGTCTGTATTCGAATACAACAGTCTGTATTCGACTACACAGCAAGTCAGTAGCAAAATGTATTCGAATACAGCAGTCTGTATTCGACTACACAGTAAGTCAGTGGCAAAAACAGCATGTCTGTATTCGAATACAACAGTCTGTATTCGACTACACAGCAAGTCAGTAGCAAAATGTATTCGAATACAGCAGTCTGTATTCGACTACACAGTAAGTCAGTGGCAAAAACAGCATGTCTGTATTCGAATACAACAGTCTGTATTCGACTACACAGCAAGTCAGTAGCAAAATGTATTCGAATACAGCAGTCTGTATTCGACTACACAGTAAGTCAGTGGCAAAAACAGCATGTCTGTATTCGAATACAACAGTCTGTATTCGACTACACAGCAAGTCAGTAGCAAAATGTATTCGAATACAGCAGTCTGTATTCGACTACACAGTAAGTCAGTGGCAAAAACAGCATGTCTGTATTCGAATACAACAGTCTGTATTCGACTACACAGCAAGTCAGTAGCAAAATGTATTCGAATACAGCAGTCTGTATTCGACTACACAGTAAGTCAGTGGCAAAAACAGCATGTCTGTATTCGAATACAACAGTCTGTATTCGACTACACAGCAAGTCAGTAGCAAAATGTATTCGAATACAGCAGTCTGTATTCGACTACACAGTAAGTCAGTGGCAAAAACAGCATGTCTGTATTCGAATACAACAGTCTGTATTCGACTACACAGCAAGTCAGTAGCAAAATGTATTCGAATACAGCAGTCTGTATTCGACTACACAGTAAGTCAGTGGCAAAAACAGCATGTCTGTATTCGAATACAACAGTCTGTATTCGACTACACAGCAAGTCAGTAGCAAAATGTATTCGAATACAGCAGTCTGTATTCGACTACACAGTAAGTCAGTGGCAAAAACAGCATGTCTGTATTCGAATACAACAGTCTGTATTCGACTACACAGCAAGTCAGTAGCAAAATGTATTCGAATACAGCAGTCTGTATTCGACTACACAGTAAGTCAGTGGCAAAAACAGCATGTCTGTATTCGAATACAACAGTCTGTATTCGACTACACAGCAAGTCAGTAGCAAAATGTATTCGAATACAGCAGTCTGTATTCGACTACACAGTAAGTCAGTGGCAAAAACAGCATGTCTGTATTCGAATACAACAGTCTGTATTCGACTACACAGCAAGTCAGTAGCAAAATGTATTCGAATACAGCAGTCTGTATTCGACTACACAGTAAGTCAGTGGCAAAAACAGCATGTCTGTATTCGAATACAACAGTCTGTATTCGACTACACAGCAAGTCAGTAGCAAAATGTATTCGAATACAGCAGTCTGTATTCGACTACACAGTAAGTCAGTGGCAAAAACAGCATGTCTGTATTCGAATACAACAGTCTGTATTCGACTACACAGCAAGTCAGTAGCAAAATGTATTCGAATACAGCAGTCTGTATTCGACTACACAGTAAGTCAGTGGCAAAAACAGCATGTCTGTATTCGAATACAACAGTCTGTATTCGACTACACAGCAAGTCAGTAGCAAAATGTATTCGAATACAGCAGTCTGTATTCGACTACACAGTAAGTCAGTGGCAAAAACAGCATGTCTGTATTCGAATACAACAGTCTGTATTCGACTACACAGCAAGTCAGTAGCAAAATGTATTCGAATACAGCAGTCTGTATTCGACTACACAGTAAGTCAGTGGCAAAAACAGCATGTCTGTATTCGAATACAACAGTCTGTATTCGACTACACAGCAAGTCAGTAGCAAAATGTATTCGAATACAGCAGTCTGTATTCGACTACACAGTAAGTCAGTGGCAAAAACAGCATGTCTGTATTCGAATACAACAGTCTGTATTCGACTACACAGCAAGTCAGTAGCAAAATGTATTCGAATACAGCAGTCTGTATTCGACTACACAGTAAGTCAGTGGCAAAAACAGCATGTCTGTATTCGAATACAACAGTCTGTATTCGACTACACAGCAAGTCAGTAGCAAAATGTATTCGAATACAGCAGTCTGTATTCGACTACACAGTAAGTCAGTGGCAAAAACAGCATGTCTGTATTCGAATACAACAGTCTGTATTCGACTACACAGCAAGTCAGTAGCAAAATGTATTCGAATACAGCAGTCTGTATTCGACTACACAGTAAGTCAGTGGCAAAAACAGCATGTCTGTATTCGAATACAACAGTCTGTATTCGACTACACAGCAAGTCAGTAGCAAAATGTATTCGAATACAGCAGTCTGTATTCGACTACACAGTAAGTCAGTGGCAAAAACAGCATGTCTGTATTCGAATACAACAGTCTGTATTCGACTACACAGCAAGTCAGTAGCAAAATGTATTCGAATACAGCAGTCTGTATTCGACTACACAGTAAGTCAGTGGCAAAAACAGCATGTCTGTATTCGAATACAACAGTCTGTATTCGACTACACAGCAAGTCAGTAGCAAAATGTATTCGAATACAGCAGTCTGTATTCGACTACACAGTAAGTCAGTGGCAAAAACAGCATGTCTGTATTCGAATACAACAGTCTGTATTCGACTACACAGCAAGTCAGTAGCAAAATGTATTCGAATACAGCAGTCTGTATTCGACTACACAGTAAGTCAGTGGCAAAAACAGCATGTCTGTATTCGAATACAACAGTCTGTATTCGACTACACAGCAAGTCAGTAGCAAAATGTATTCGAATACAGCAGTCTGTATTCGACTACACAGTAAGTCAGTGGCAAAAACAGCATGTCTGTATTCGAATACAACAGTCTGTATTCGACTACACAGCAAGTCAGTAGCAAAATGTATTCGAATACAGCAGTCTGTATTCGACTACACAGTAAGTCAGTGGCAAAAACAGCATGTCTGTATTCGAATACAACAGTCTGTATTCGACTACACAGCAAGTCAGTAGCAAAATGTATTCGAATACAGCAGTCTGTATTCGACTACACAGTAAGTCAGTGGCAAAAACAGCATGTCTGTATTCGAATACAACAGTCTGTATTCGACTACACAGCAAGTCAGTAGCAAAATGTATTCGAATACAGCAGTCTGTATTCGACTACACAGTAAGTCAGTGGCAAAAACAGCATGTCTGTATTCGAATACAACAGTCTGTATTCGACTACACAGCAAGTCAGTAGCAAAATGTATTCGAATACAGCAGTCTGTATTCGACTACACAGTAAGTCAGTGGCAAAAACAGCATGTCTGTATTCGAATACAACAGTCTGTATTCGACTACACAGCAAGTCAGTAGCAAAATGTATTCGAATACAGCAGTCTGTATTCGACTACACAGTAAGTCAGTGGCAAAAACAGCATGTCTGTATTCGAATACAACAGTCTGTATTCGACTACACAGCAAGTCAGTAGCAAAATGTATTCGAATACAGCAGTCTGTATTCGACTACACAGTAAGTCAGTGGCAAAAACAGCATGTCTGTATTCGAATACAACAGTCTGTATTCGACTACACAGCAAGTCAGTAGCAAAATGTATTCGAATACAGCAGTCTGTATTCGACTACACAGTAAGTCAGTGGCAAAAACAGCATGTCTGTATTCGAATACAACAGTCTGTATTCGACTACACAGCAAGTCAGTAGCAAAATGTATTCGAATACAGCAGTCTGTATTCGACTACACAGTAAGTCAGTGGCAAAAACAGCATGTCTGTATTCGAATACAACAGTCTGTATTCGACTACACAGCAAGTCAGTAGCAAAATGTATTCGAATACAGCAGTCTGTATTCGACTACACAGTAAGTCAGTGGCAAAAACAGCATGTCTGTATTCGAATACAACAGTCTGTATTCGACTACACAGCAAGTCAGTAGCAAAATGTATTCGAATACAGCAGTCTGTATTCGACTACACAGTAAGTCAGTGGCAAAAACAGCATGTCTGTATTCGAATACAACAGTCTGTATTCGACTACACAGCAAGTCAGTAGCAAAATGTATTCGAATACAGCAGTCTGTATTCGACTACACAGTAAGTCAGTGGCAAAAACAGCATGTCTGTATTCGAATACAACAGTCTGTATTCGACTACACAGCAAGTCAGTAGCAAAATGTATTCGAATACAGCAGTCTGTATTCGACTACACAGTAAGTCAGTGGCAAAAACAGCATGTCTGTATTCGAATACAACAGTCTGTATTCGACTACACAGCAAGTCAGTAGCAAAATGTATTCGAATACAGCAGTCTGTATTCGACTACACAGTAAGTCAGTGGCAAAAACAGCATGTCTGTATTCGAATACAACAGTCTGTATTCGACTACACAGCAAGTCAGTAGCAAAATGTATTCGAATACAGCAGTCTGTATTCGACTACACAGTAAGTCAGTGGCAAAAACAGCATGTCTGTATTCGAATACAACAGTCTGTATTCGACTACACAGCAAGTCAGTAGCAAAATGTATTCGAATACAGCAGTCTGTATTCGACTACACAGTAAGTCAGTGGCAAAAACAGCATGTCTGTATTCGAATACAACAGTCTGTATTCGACTACACAGCAAGTCAGTAGCAAAATGTATTCGAATACAGCAGTCTGTATTCGACTACACAGTAAGTCAGTGGCAAAAACAGCATGTCTGTATTCGAATACAACAGTCTGTATTCGACTACACAGCAAGTCAGTAGCAAAATGTATTCGAATACAGCAGTCTGTATTCGACTACACAGTAAGTCAGTGGCAAAAACAGCATGTCTGTATTCGAATACAACAGTCTGTATTCGACTACACAGCAAGTCAGTAGCAAAATGTATTCGAATACAGCAGTCTGTATTCGACTACACAGTAAGTCAGTGGCAAAAACAGCATGTCTGTATTCGAATACAACAGTCTGTATTCGACTACACAGCAAGTCAGTAGCAAAATGTATTCGAATACAGCAGTCTGTATTCGACTACACAGTAAGTCAGTGGCAAAAACAGCATGTCTGTATTCGAATACAACAGTCTGTATTCGACTACACAGCAAGTCAGTAGCAAAATGTATTCGAATACAGCAGTCTGTATTCGACTACACAGTAAGTCAGTGGCAAAAACAGCATGTCTGTATTCGAATACAACAGTCTGTATTCGACTACACAGCAAGTCAGTAGCAAAATGTATTCGAATACAGCAGTCTGTATTCGACTACACAGTAAGTCAGTGGCAAAAACAGCATGTCTGTATTCGAATACAACAGTCTGTATTCGACTACACAGCAAGTCAGTAGCAAAATGTATTCGAATACAGCAGTCTGTATTCGACTACACAGTAAGTCAGTGGCAAAAACAGCATGTCTGTATTCGAATACAACAGTCTGTATTCGACTACACAGCAAGTCAGTAGCAAAATGTATTCGAATACAGCAGTCTGTATTCGACTACACAGTAAGTCAGTGGCAAAAACAGCATGTCTGTATTCGAATACAACAGTCTGTATTCGACTACACAGCAAGTCAGTAGCAAAATGTATTCGAATACAGCAGTCTGTATTCGACTACACAGTAAGTCAGTGGCAAAAACAGCATGTCTGTATTCGAATACAACAGTCTGTATTCGACTACACAGCAAGTCAGTAGCAAAATGTATTCGAATACAGCAGTCTGTATTCGACTACACAGTAAGTCAGTGGCAAAAACAGCATGTCTGTATTCGAATACAACAGTCTGTATTCGACTACACAGCAAGTCAGTAGCAAAATGTATTCGAATACAGCAGTCTGTATTCGACTACACAGTAAGTCAGTGGCAAAAACAGCATGTCTGTATTCGAATACAACAGTCTGTATTCGACTACACAGCAAGTCAGTAGCAAAATGTATTCGAATACAGCAGTCTGTATTCGACTACACAGTAAGTCAGTGGCAAAAACAGCATGTCTGTATTCGAATACAACAGTCTGTATTCGACTACACAGCAAGTCAGTAGCAAAATGTATTCGAATACAGCAGTCTGTATTCGACTACACAGTAAGTCAGTGGCAAAAACAGCATGTCTGTATTCGAATACAACAGTCTGTATTCGACTACACAGCAAGTCAGTAGCAAAATGTATTCGAATACAGCAGTCTGTATTCGACTACACAGTAAGTCAGTGGCAAAAACAGCATGTCTGTATTCGAATACAACAGTCTGTATTCGACTACACAGCAAGTCAGTAGCAAAATGTATTCGAATACAGCAGTCTGTATTCGACTACACAGTAAGTCAGTGGCAAAAACAGCATGTCTGTATTCGAATACAACAGTCTGTATTCGACTACACAGCAAGTCAGTAGCAAAATGTATTCGAATACAGCAGTCTGTATTCGACTACACAGTAAGTCAGTGGCAAAAACAGCATGTCTGTATTCGAATACAACAGTCTGTATTCGACTACACAGCAAGTCAGTAGCAAAATGTATTCGAATACAGCAGTCTGTATTCGACTACACAGTAAGTCAGTGGCAAAAACAGCATGTCTGTATTCGAATACAACAGTCTGTATTCGACTACACAGCAAGTCAGTAGCAAAATGTATTCGAATACAGCAGTCTGTATTCGACTACACAGTAAGTCAGTGGCAAAAACAGCATGTCTGTATTCGAATACAACAGTCTGTATTCGACTACACAGCAAGTCAGTAGCAAAATGTATTCGAATACAGCAGTCTGTATTCGACTACACAGTAAGTCAGTGGCAAAAACAGCATGTCTGTATTCGAATACAACAGTCTGTATTCGACTACACAGCAAGTCAGTAGCAAAATGTATTCGAATACAGCAGTCTGTATTCGACTACACAGTAAGTCAGTGGCAAAAACAGCATGTCTGTATTCGAATACAACAGTCTGTATTCGACTACACAGCAAGTCAGTAGCAAAATGTATTCGAATACAGCAGTCTGTATTCGACTACACAGTAAGTCAGTGGCAAAAACAGCATGTCTGTATTCGAATACAACAGTCTGTATTCGACTACACAGCAAGTCAGTAGCAAAATGTATTCGAATACAGCAGTCTGTATTCGACTACACAGTAAGTCAGTGGCAAAAACAGCATGTCTGTATTCGAATACAACAGTCTGTATTCGACTACACAGCAAGTCAGTAGCAAAATGTATTCGAATACAGCAGTCTGTATTCGACTACACAGTAAGTCAGTGGCAAAAACAGCATGTCTGTATTCGAATACAACAGTCTGTATTCGACTACACAGCAAGTCAGTAGCAAAATGTATTCGAATACAGCAGTCTGTATTCGACTACACAGTAAGTCAGTGGCAAAAACAGCATGTCTGTATTCGAATACAACAGTCTGTATTCGACTACACAGCAAGTCAGTAGCAAAATGTATTCGAATACAGCAGTCTGTATTCGACTACACAGTAAGTCAGTGGCAAAAACAGCATGTCTGTATTCGAATACAACAGTCTGTATTCGACTACACAGCAAGTCAGTAGCAAAATGTATTCGAATACAGCAGTCTGTATTCGACTACACAGTAAGTCAGTGGCAAAAACAGCATGTCTGTATTCGAATACAACAGTCTGTATTCGACTACACAGCAAGTCAGTAGCAAAATGTATTCGAATACAGCAGTCTGTATTCGACTACACAGTAAGTCAGTGGCAAAAACAGCATGTCTGTATTCGAATACAACAGTCTGTATTCGACTACACAGCAAGTCAGTAGCAAAATGTATTCGAATACAGCAGTCTGTATTCGACTACACAGTAAGTCAGTGGCAAAAACAGCATGTCTGTATTCGAATACAACAGTCTGTATTCGACTACACAGCAAGTCAGTAGCAAAATGTATTCGAATACAGCAGTCTGTATTCGACTACACAGTAAGTCAGTGGCAAAAACAGCATGTCTGTATTCGAATACAACAGTCTGTATTCGACTACACAGCAAGTCAGTAGCAAAATGTATTCGAATACAGCAGTCTGTATTCGACTACACAGTAAGTCAGTGGCAAAAACAGCATGTCTGTATTCGAATACAACAGTCTGTATTCGACTACACAGCAAGTCAGTAGCAAAATGTATTCGAATACAGCAGTCTGTATTCGACTACACAGTAAGTCAGTGGCAAAAACAGCATGTCTGTATTCGAATACAACAGTCTGTATTCGACTACACAGCAAGTCAGTAGCAAAATGTATTCGAATACAGCAGTCTGTATTCGACTACACAGTAAGTCAGTGGCAAAAACAGCATGTCTGTATTCGAATACAACAGTCTGTATTCGACTACACAGCAAGTCAGTAGCAAAATGTATTCGAATACAGCAGTCTGTATTCGACTACACAGTAAGTCAGTGGCAAAAACAGCATGTCTGTATTCGAATACAACAGTCTGTATTCGACTACACAGCAAGTCAGTAGCAAAATGTATTCGAATACAGCAGTCTGTATTCGACTACACAGTAAGTCAGTGGCAAAAACAGCATGTCTGTATTCGAATACAACAGTCTGTATTCGACTACACAGCAAGTCAGTAGCAAAATGTATTCGAATACAGCAGTCTGTATTCGACTACACAGTAAGTCAGTGGCAAAAACAGCATGTCTGTATTCGAATACAACAGTCTGTATTCGACTACACAGCAAGTCAGTAGCAAAATGTATTCGAATACAGCAGTCTGTATTCGACTACACAGTAAGTCAGTGGCAAAAACAGCATGTCTGTATTCGAATACAACAGTCTGTATTCGACTACACAGCAAGTCAGTAGCAAAATGTATTCGAATACAGCAGTCTGTATTCGACTACACAGTAAGTCAGTGGCAAAAACAGCATGTCTGTATTCGAATACAACAGTCTGTATTCGACTACACAGCAAGTCAGTAGCAAAATGTATTCGAATACAGCAGTCTGTATTCGACTACACAGTAAGTCAGTGGCAAAAACAGCATGTCTGTATTCGAATACAACAGTCTGTATTCGACTACACAGCAAGTCAGTAGCAAAATGTATTCGAATACAGCAGTCTGTATTCGACTACACAGTAAGTCAGTGGCAAAAACAGCATGTCTGTATTCGAATACAACAGTCTGTATTCGACTACACAGCAAGTCAGTAGCAAAATGTATTCGAATACAGCAGTCTGTATTCGACTACACAGTAAGTCAGTGGCAAAAACAGCATGTCTGTATTCGAATACAACAGTCTGTATTCGACTACACAGCAAGTCAGTAGCAAAATGTATTCGAATACAGCAGTCTGTATTCGACTACACAGTAAGTCAGTGGCAAAAACAGCATGTCTGTATTCGAATACAACAGTCTGTATTCGACTACACAGCAAGTCAGTAGCAAAATGTATTCGAATACAGCAGTCTGTATTCGACTACACAGTAAGTCAGTGGCAAAAACAGCATGTCTGTATTCGAATACAACAGTCTGTATTCGACTACACAGCAAGTCAGTAGCAAAATGTATTCGAATACAGCAGTCTGTATTCGACTACACAGTAAGTCAGTGGCAAAAACAGCATGTCTGTATTCGAATACAACAGTCTGTATTCGACTACACAGCAAGTCAGTAGCAAAATGTATTCGAATACAGCAGTCTGTATTCGACTACACAGTAAGTCAGTGGCAAAAACAGCATGTCTGTATTCGAATACAACAGTCTGTATTCGACTACACAGCAAGTCAGTAGCAAAATGTATTCGAATACAGCAGTCTGTATTCGACTACACAGTAAGTCAGTGGCAAAAACAGCATGTCTGTATTCGAATACAACAGTCTGTATTCGACTACACAGCAAGTCAGTAGCAAAATGTATTCGAATACAGCAGTCTGTATTCGACTACACAGTAAGTCAGTGGCAAAAACAGCATGTCTGTGTGTTTGGATCTCAAAAACCGTTTTTCTTCGTTTTCGAATCAAAGAGGAAGAGTGGAGTTGCGAAAACCTTGATCTAACTCTCCCCCAACCTTGGGTTACTAGTTTTGAAGAAAAGAAAGCGGCAAAAATGAAAATGGGAGAAAGGAGGGAATTTGGTTCACGGTCACAGAGGAAGAAGACGATGGATTTAGTTTTCTTTCCTTTTTCCTTTCCTCTATTCTCTTTCCTTTCTATTTCCTTTCCTTTCTTTTCTATTTCCTTTACTTTCTTTTCTATTTCCTTTTCCTTTCCCCTCAATCAAACATATATACATAAATATATATAATAAATATAACTTAACAAATATCTCAAATCTAGATATTTGTTAAATTACCATTTCACCCGTAACGCATTAAATTCTACGTAAAGGATTCACCGCAGTTAATTTCAATTTATTTATCGACGAGAAATCTTAATCGGCATTAAAATATCTTTTTGATTATAAAACTCCAAAATATTATTAGCTTTGGCTAAAAAGCCTCCGAGCCAAAATCCAAAATACACCAAAAATACATAAAGGGTACTTTAAAATTATGGGTCTTACAGGTTTCATCTGGACTTTCTGGGTGATTTTCGTACCACCCAACAAAAATGGACCAAAATCTCTATTTTCTTACCAAACGATCGCTAGTGTTTGAAATCTGATGCGAAACCAATAAAACACAGTTATAAATTTAGGTGAATAATGTTTGCACTGTCTTCAGTCCTCGATTTTATCTGGACTTTTCGGGCGATTTTCATACCACCCGACAAAAATGGACAGAAATCCGTATTTTCGTATAAGACGATGGCTAGTGTTTGAAATCTAATGCGAAACGCGAAACCCAGTTAAAAATTTATGAGAAGAATGCTATAAGGGTCTCTCGGTAATCGATTTCATCTGGACTTTTTGAGCGATTTTCGTACCCCTCGACAAAAATGGACCAAAATCTATATTTTTGGACCAGACGATGGCTAGTGTTGGAAATCTGGTGCG
Source organism: Cicer arietinum (assembly GCF_000331145.2). NCBI lineage: Eukaryota > Viridiplantae > Streptophyta > Magnoliopsida > Fabales > Fabaceae > Cicer > Cicer arietinum. The sequence continues at coordinate 16,234,434 of NC_021162.2, read as the reverse complement.
GAACCTGAAAACCAGTTATAAATTTTGGAGAAGAATGCTATAAGGGTCTCCTGGTCCTCGATTTCATCTGGTCTTTTTGGGAGATTTTCGTACCACCTGACAAAAATGGATTGAAATCCGTATTTTCGAACCAGACGATGGCTAGTGTTTAAAACCTGACGTAGAGCCAGTAACACAATTATAAAGTTAGGGAGAGAATGCTATAAGGATTTACGTACTACCTCACAAAAAAGACCGAAATCCATATTTTCGGACCAGACCATGGCTATTGTTTGAAATCTAACACAGAACACGAAACACAATTATAAATTTAGGAGAAGATTTCTATTAGGGTCTCTGGGCCCTCGATTTCATCTGGACTTTTCGGGTGATTTTCGTACCACCAGACAAAAATGGACCGAAATCTATATTTTCAAACCAGATGAAGGCTAGTGTTGGAAATCTAACGTGTAACCCGAAACACAGTTATAAATTTAGGAGAAGAATTCTATAAGGGTATCTTGGTGCTCGATTTCATCCTGACTTTTCGGGCGATTTTTGTACCACCTAGAAAAAATGGAACGAAATCCGTATTTTCAGACCAAACGATGGCTAGTGTTTTAAATCAGAGGCATAACACGAGATATCATTATGACTTTAGTAGAAGAATGCACTACACCAGAAATGACATTTAACAGCGCCCATTTTACAGCGCTTTCTAAACACAAGCGCTGTTGTAATTATATTTTAAAAATAACGGAACCTATTACAGCGCTTTTTATGTAAAGCGTTGTAAAACAAGCGCTGTAGTAGGTCATATAACGTTTGCGCATCACGTTATAAGGATTTCACAGCGCTTGTCAAAAAAGCGCTGTAAACGGAAGCGCTTTCGTAAATGTGTTACAGCGCTTTTTTCGCAAGCGCTGTAAAACACATGCGCTTTCATTGAATTTAACTACCTATTACAGCGCTTTTTTCACAAGCGCTGTAAAACACATCCGCTTTCATTGAATTTAACTACTTATTACAGCGCTTTTGTCACAAGCGCTGTAAAACACATGCGCTTTCATTGAATTTAACTACCTATTATAGCGCTTTTTTCACAAGCGCTGTAAAACACATGCGCTTTCATTGAATTTAACTACCTATTATAGCGCTTTTTTCACAAGCGCTGTAAAACACATGCGCTTTCATTGAATTTAACTACCTATTACAGCGCTTTTTTCACAAGCGCTGTAAAACACATGCGCTTTCATTGAATTTAACTACCTATTACAGCGCTTTTTTCACAAGCGCTGTAAAACACATCCGCTTTCATTGAATTTAACTACTTATTACAGCGCTTTTTTCACAAGCGCTGTAAAATACATCTTTCAAATAATTATATACGTTGGAAACCCTCATATCCTCTACATCTTTCAAATAATTATATACGTTGCGAACCCTAATATCCTCTACGTACTGTGCGGCCATCTACGTTGTCTAAGGTATTTTTTACACATGATCTGTTATGTTTTGAAATTGTCAAAAATTGTCAAAAACTCATACCACATGATCTGTTCTGTTTTGAAATTGTCAAAAATTGTCAAAAACTCATACCACATGATCTGTTCTGTTTTGAAATTGTCAAAAATTGTCAAAAACTCATACCACATGATCTGTTCTGTTTTGAAATTGTCAAAAATTGTCAAAAACTCATACCACATGATCTGTTCTGTTTTGAAATTGTTAGTTGATATTGGTTTCTTTTTGAAACTTGTTGATATGTTTTGAAAGCTTATTATTTTTGTTACTGCATTTATATAGGTGGTATAATATGGATAGGAAATGGATTTCAGCCAATCGATTGTCAAAAGAGTATGAAATTGGAGTGAAGGAGTTTGTTGAGTTTGCAGTGAAGAATGCAAAAGATCCAAATAGAGTAGTTTGTCCTTGTTTAAAATGTTGTTTTGGAAAACGTGTTAGAGAAGATGAATTAGAAGGACATCTAGTATGTAATGGAATTGATCAAAGCTACACATGTTGGATAAGACATGGTGAGAAAAAAAAAGGAAACATTAATTTTGAGAATAGTTCTACATATGCTTCAACTGATTTCGATACAGATACATATGAGCCGGACCGAGTTGATGAGATTGCAAAAGCAGTTGAAGAAGATCTTCGAGATTGTCCTAAAATGTTTGAAAGTTTGTTGAGTGATGCAGAGAAAGAATTATATAATGGTTGTACTAAATTCACAAGACTGTCAGCGATATTAAAGTTGTACAACTTAAAAGCGAGTAATGGATGGTCTGATAAAAGCTTTACGGAATTATTAACACTCATAAAAGATATGTTGCCAGATGATAATGAACTTCCCAGTCGAACCTACGAGGCTAAACGGATTTTGTGTTCTATTGGAATGAGTTACGAAAGGATTCATGCGTGTCCTAACGATTGCATTTTATTTCGAAACGAATATGAACTACTTAAGGCGTGTCCGAAATGCAATGTCTCTCGATATAAGAAGAAAGAATCTACTCCAGCAAAAGTCGTGTGGTATTTTCCTATAATACCAAGATTTAGGCGCATGTATCGCAGTGAAGAAGATTCAAAACACTTGACATGGCATGCAGATGAAAGAATTAGAGATGGAATGTTTCGACACCCTGCAGATTCCCCACAATGGGCAAAAATTGATCACGAGTATCCTGAATTCGGGATAGAGTCAAGAAATCTAAGACTTGCACTTTCTACTGATGGAATGAATCCACATGGTCTTCAAAGCATCTCACATAGCACGTGGCCTGTGATTTTGGTAATATATAACCTACCTCCATGGTTATGTATGAAGCGTAAGTTTATGATGTTGTCTCTGTTAATTTCTGGACCCAAACAACCGGGGAATGATATCGACGTATACTTGACTCCTCTAATCGAAAATTTAAAAAGTATGTGGGAGACAGGTGTGGAAGTTTATGATGGGTATAAGAAAGAATGTTTCAATTTAAGGGTTATGTTGTTCGGCATAATTAATGATTTTCCAGCATATGGTAATTTATCAGGATATAGCATTAAAGGTCAGTGTGCATGTCCTATATGTGAAGAGAGTACAAATTGGATGCGGTTGAAACATTGTAAGAAGAATGTGTTTCTTGGACATCGTAGATTTTTACCTTATAGTCATCAGTATCGTGGGTGGAGAAATGCATTCAATGGAAAATCAGAGGAAGGTAAAGCTCCTTTAGCACCGACTGGATATCAAATACTTGAAAAAGTACAAGGTTTGACCAATAAATTTGGCAAACCTTTTGCGGGAGAGCTGGTGAAAACTGGGTGGAAGAAAAAGTCAATTTTCTTTGAATTGCCATATTGGAAGTCATTGTATGTAAGACATTTCCTCGATGTGATGCATATTGAAAAAAATGTATTTGAAAGTGTTATTGGTACGTTACTCAATGTTCCAGGAAAGTCTAAAGATGGCGTCAATGCAAGATTGGACTTGGTCGATATGGGAATAAGAAATGAACTGGCTCCAGTAAAGAAAGGAAATCGCACATATCTACCTCCAGCCGCTCATACTCTATCTAGAAAGGAAAAAATTGTTTTATGTAAATTTCTACACGAAGTTAAAGTTCCAGAAGGATACTCTTCGAACATTAAAAATTTGGTTTGTATGAAAGACCTCAAGTTAAAAGGTTTGAAGACCCATGATTGTCATATTATAATGGAGCATTTGCTACCAATAGGTATACGTTCCATTTTACCTGAAAAAGTTCGACTAGCCTTAACTAGATTATGTTTCTTCTTCAGGGAAATTTGTAGTAAAGTGATCGACCCTCAGAAATTACCGACATTGCAGAGGGAAATTGTTGTTACTTTGTGTGAGCTTGAAATGTATTTCCCACCATCGTTTTTTGATATAATGGTTCACCTTACTGTTCATCTGGTTAAGGAGACACAACTTTGTGGGCCAGCTTATATGAGATGGATGTATCCGATAGAACGATATATGAAAATATTAAAAGGGTACGTAAAAAGTAGAAGTCGACCAGAAGGTTGTATTGCTGAACGATACATTGTTGAAGAGGCTGCTGAATTTTGTACTGAATATCTGTCCAATGTTGAATCCATAGGGCTTCCCATGTCTCGTCATTCGGGAAGACTATCAGGAGAAGGGATAACTGGAAGGAGACTACTGACTATATCAAGGACAGAATGGGAGCAGGCACAATTGTATGTTCTGCACAATGATGATGAGGTTCAACCGTATGTTACAATACACATTGATCAGTTATCTCGTTTGAACATGAATAGGAATCAAAATTGGATAACTCGAGAGCACAATCGAAGTTTTGTAACATGGTTAAAAAATCACATAATGTCAAAATTTGATATAGACCCCGGATCAATTTCAAATAGATTGAGGTGGCTAGCAAATGGTCCGAGCTTACATGTCTTTTCTTACACTGGTTATGTTATTAACGGCTACACATTTTATACCAAAGAACAAGATGATCAGACCACTATGCAAAATAGTGGAGTCACTCTCGTAGCTGAAGCGATGCATGTCTCAAGTGCAAAAGACAAAAACCCAATATATGCAAATCTATCATATTTTGGGGTTATCGAGCGCATATGGGAGTTAGACTACACAATGTTTCGTGTTCCCATATTTGGTTGCAAGTGGGTCGATAATAATAATGGCGTTCGGATTGATGAGTCAGGATTCTTGCTTGTCGATTTTAATAGGGTGGGATACAAAGACGAGCCTTTTATTTTAGCGTCGCAAGCTCAACAAGTGTTTTATGTCACTGATCCTTCTAATGATAAATGGTCTGTTGTCCTATCGACCAATAAAATAAGTGATGATAACAATAATGATGAAGATGTTGGTAATGATCTTTTATTTGCAACATCACAACAACCACATGAAATTGATTCAACTGATGATGGTTTATATCTTAGAGATGATCATGATGAGGGAATTTGGATTAATCCATCGTTTCGTATTGTAAATGGACAAACAAATGTGAATGTCACCAGGAAAAGAAGAAGGGCATCTTAATGTATATATATGTTTAATTGTTTTATATAAGCTATGCATGTAATCTGAACTGTGTTATTGTAAATATGCATGTAATCTGAATTGAGTGTTTTATACTAAGTTCTGATTAATTTATTTTCTGATTAATTTATTTTCTGCTTATATTTAGCTTGATTTGAGTGTTTTATACCAAGTTCATGTAACAATGAGTGTTTTATATTTAGCTTGATTTACATGAACTGAACTGAATATAAATTAGTAATTTACATGAACTGAACTGAACTGAATAGAGAGATTCTCTTTTGCTCAGTGCATATATATATATAGATTCTTCAGAATACTCATTTCTAATAATTCATCATCTCCTAAAGTATTGTGATAAAGACAATGATAACAATATTTTTAATCCAATAAACAATGATAAAAATGTTTTTAATGTCATCCCAACCCAAATAAACCAAACACAAAAATAAAATAAAGAGACATTTTACAGCGCTTATCTTAAAAAGCGCTGTAAAAGATCCTTTTAAAAATAAAATAATGAGTGTTTTATACCTTTTACAGCGCTTTTCACACAAAGCGCTGTAAACGACTCTTTTGAAAGTGAGTAAAAAAGACATTTTACAGCGCTTATTTGACAAAGCGCTGTAAAAAAGCTTTAAAAATAATATTCATCAGACACCTAATTTCTTCAAACACCTTGTACGCATCATGGGAATCCAAAAAACATCAGACACAAACCCATTTCTTCAAACACCTTGTACGCATCATGGGAATCCAAAAAACATCAGACACAAACCCATTTCTTCAAACACCTTGTACGCATCATGGGAATCCCCAAAAACACCAGACACAAACCCATTTTTCGCAACATGGCAATGATCCTGAATACCAATTAAGTTTCGATTTAAGAAGGAAAGAGAATGTAAAGAGATAAAAAGGGTGTTGAGGTGGAGATTGAATTGTGAAAGAGTAAGCTTTGATGTTTGTGAAGAAGATGCATAAAAGGAGAAGAGTTTGGTGAAGAGGAAGGGATTTTTGTGGTGACCAGTTACTACTATGTGGGTTTTGCATGCATGTTGAGCTTGTTTAAAAAATAACATAACATAACAAAACACAAAAACAATAAGGCCTTTTACAGCGCTTATTTGGAAAAAGCGCTGTAAAAGAGCCTTTTAAAATTAACATAAAGAGACATTTTAGAGCGCTTATGTGGAAAAGCGCTGTAAAAGGCTTTAAAAAACATTCATATAACATAATAACACACGGAGGTCTTTTACAGCGCTTATTTGGGAAAAGCGCTGTAAAAGAGCCTCTTAAAATTAACATAAAGAGACATTTTAGAGCGCTTATGTGTAAAAGCGCTGTAAAAGGCATTCAAATAACATAATAACACACGGAGGTCTTTTACAGCGCTTATTTGAAAAAAGCGCTGTAAAAGAGCCTTTTAAAAATTTAACTAAAGAAGCCTTTTAGAGCGCTTATGTGTGAAAGCGCTGTAAAAGGCATTCATATAACATAATAACACACGGAGGTCTTTTACAGCGCTTATTTGAAAAAAGCGCTGTAAAAGAGCCTTTTAAAAATTTAACTAAAGAAGCCTTTTAGAGCGCTTATGTGTGAAAGCGCTGTAAAAGGCATTCATATAACATAATAACACACGGAGGTCTTTTACAGCGCTTATTTGAAAAAAGCGCTGTAAAAGGCATTCAAATAACATAATAACACACGGAGGTCTTTTACAGCGCTTATTTGAAAAAAGCGCTGTAAAAGGCATTCAAATAACATAATAACACACGGAGGTCTTTTACAGCGCTTATTTGAAAAAAGCGCTGTAAAAGAGCCTTTTAAAAATTTAACTAAAGAAGCCTTTTAGAGCGCTTTACAAAATAAGCGCTGTAAAAGGCTTATAAAAAGCGCTGTAAAAGTGTTACGTATATATAACAGTTACCTCTTCAGTTTCCTCTTCATTACGTAACCTTCATCTCAACCTTCATTTCTTCTCTTCTTTTGCAAACCCTATCATCCCGTCCTTTACGAACCTTATTTCCACGATCATCTCCTTCATTTCGAACCTTATTTCCATCCAAGATCATCTCTCCCATTTCACACAATATATTTTCATTGAAATACGTAACCCTCATTACGTATTTCTTCAAACCGTATTTCTGTGAACCATATTTCTGTGAACTTTCTGCAAACCCTCTTTTCTTTGCATTTCGTCTTTCTTCGAACCATCATTATTCAGGTATTGATGTTATTAAATTTTTGTAATCATTAGAATGCATGTTGAGCTTTTTTAAGATATACTGATACATGTTGAGTTTGTTTATAATAATGCATGATCCATGTTGAGCTTGTTGATGTTATACTAAAGTGCATGTTGAACTTGTTGTAGTTAAATGGATACAAACAAAGATTTAGAAGTTCAAAATGAAGAAGTTGGCACCTCTAAGACTTACGAAAAAGAAGTCAAACGTGGTGCAACTATCATGCAAAGGGTGATTAAAGCACGGAGCAGTGGCATTAAATTTGAGGTATACTATATATACTCTGTTTGCTGTGTGTTTTTTTATCTTTTTTTAGGGTTTAGGGCATGTACTTACTATATGAGTTTATTAGGTTGGCTGGAACGAGAGTGGTCAGCCAGTTGACCCCAACAGCTCCATGTTTGTAAGCTACATTGGGGCTGTTGTTCGTCAAAATGTCCCAATAACAATAGACAACTGGAGAGATAAGGCGTTGAAGGATGCCAAAGATATCATCTGGAATGACATTCAAGTAAATATTTTGATCTACTCTTTTGTCATTTATAATTTTTTTTCTGTAAAATACATTACTTATAATTGTTTTCATTGCAGACCACTTTTGTTCTTGATGAGGAACGAAAGTCATATGTTTTGAGAGTTGCTGGGAAAATCCATCGTGGATTTAGATCCCATCTCTCAAATTTCTATCTAAAAGATAGAGAAGGAAACACAAATGCTGAACCTCCAAAGATATATCAACATTATATATCAAAGGATGAATGGAGTGCATTTGTTTCCAAACGTTCTGACCCGGCGTTTGTCGTAAGTGATTAATTTATTAGCATTTGTGTTTTATTATTCATATTCGTAGCGTATTTTAAATTTTTACACAATTGCTATTTTTTTTTTATATAGAATATTAGTAAGGCAAATCGCGAACGGGCAAGCAACCCAAAACACCCATACAAGAAATCACGTATGGGATATGCACGCCTTGAACAAAAAATTGTAAGTAATTAAACATCACTTGTAATTTGTATTATAAACTATAGTGTGTAACTAATTTGTATTATTTTGTTTATGATTTTAACGAATAGAGAAAAGACACCCAAGCCGATCAACCCTTGGGTCGTCATATCTTATGGAAGGAAGCGCGTGTTAACAAAGAAGGAGTGGTTGATAATGAAAATGTCAAGAAAGTTGTAGAACTTTGTGTAAGTATATTATCACTTTAATATTTTTTAATATTGTATTTTAAAAATGCTATTGAACTTATCTTTTTAATGTTACATGTATTTTAGGAAACTATTGAACAAAGTTCTGAAACTCAAGAGGGCAACAAGGATACGTGCAGGGACATTCTTGGGAAAGTGTTTAATGTCCCTGAGTATTCCGGTCGAGTGAGGGGGAAAGGATTTGGCGTAACTCCCAAAAGCTTTTTTCCTCAAGAGAAGCGCCAAAAACCTTCCAACGAGGAAGTATTAGAGAAGCTCAGAATCTTATCGGAGCAAGTGGCACTCTTGGTGAATACGAATAAAGACAAGCAACTTCCGGTTCAGCTCCAACCTGAAATACAAATGGAGAGTGAAACCGGGAGTTGCAACGTCGGTTTGAAGAGTATTCCCGAGGTAATTAATTACTTACTACTTACTTGCTTATGTAATTACTTATGTATTAAACAAACTTATATATTAACTGTACTTATGTTTTAACTATTGATGTAGGGTGTCACTACATGTGTCCTATACTTGTCCTCGCCGACTCAACGGAAGGTGGGAAAAGGAATATTGCACAATACTTCGGGAGAAGTATTGCACAATATTCCGATCCCCGCGGGCCATGTCAAAGTATCGCCTACGGTTGCTTTCGAACCAACTGCACCGTTGCCCATACCGGACAACGATGGAGATATGAAGTTCTTAAGCGACGCTATTGGCAGTTACGTGGCATGGCCCACACACCTTGTTGCCCTCGAAAAAAAGATTCCCAAGGACAAATCAGTTACATCTCCCGAAAAGGTTTGTCACATTTATTGCCTAAGGTTTTTTATTTTTTCAGATTCAATAAACTAACATTTTACCTCATTTTTGTAGGTCCAAATAAATAAACCACCCCTACAGCCAAAAAAAGGCAGCAGACCTCAAAAATTGGAGGTTAATAGGGCTGCCAAACTACAAAGGCTGGAGGGTAATAAAGCTGCAAAACTTGCAGCAACAAAAAATCTGGATCGGGGAAAATCGGTCGCTGCTGCTGCTGCTCCTAATAAAAGTCAGCCACGCCTTGGTAAATACGGGGCGTGTCTTGACATCCAAATAAAAAGGAACATGGGCAGCAGCAACGATTCGCCCATTGTACAAATGAATCAAGACATCTTTGGAGATGAGTATATTGAATACCTCGAAAAGGAGCAAATGTACGATCTTCTCGAACATAAGGAGCTGAGTGTTACTGTAATCAGCTTGTACATAAGGTAAAAAATACTTTTAATTGCATTTATTTGTAATTAATTAAATGTATTGGTAATTAATCTAGTTTAAAATTTTCATTGAAGGTTTTTGTACGAGAAGGTCGTGTGCACGAGGAAACTGTCAAATAAATACTCATTCTTGTCTCCATTACAGCGCTTTTTCGAGAAAGCGCTGTAATATGTACGCCCATATATGAAATTATGGGTGGGCATATTACAGCGCTTTTGTGAGAAAGCGCTGTAATATGCACACCCATAACTCATATGACGGGGTGCATATTACAGCGCTTTTTGTGAAGAAGCGCTGTAAAATGTGCATAACAAGCGCGCGTTGTATTTACATGTTTTATAGCGCTTTTATAAAAGCGCTGTTGTATCATTTACAGCGCTCGTTTCCACAGCGCTTATTTTTTTGAAAAAGCGCTGTAAATGGCTTAAAAAAAGCGCTGTAAAAGCCGTTTTTTCGCGTAGTGATGCCATAAAGGTATCACGATCCTCAAAGAATGGACGAAACACGTATTTTGGGGCAAGATCATGGCTAGTGTTTGAAATCTAATGCAGAACCCGTAACACATTTGTAAATTTAGGAGAAGAATGCTACAAGGGTCTCCCGATCCGGGATTTCATCGAGACTTTTCGGGCGATTTTTGTGCCACCCAACGAAAACGGACCGAAAAGCCGCGTTTTTGGACCAAATGATATCTAGTGTTTGAAATCAGACGCGGCACCCGAAACACAGATATAAATTTAGGATAAGAATGCTATAAGAGTCTCCCAGTCTTCGATTTCATCTGGACTTTTCAATCGCTTTTCGTACCATCTATCAAAAATAGACCGAAATCTGTACTTTCAAACTGGACGATGGCTAGTGTATCTAATGTAACATGGAACCTATAATTCAATTATAAAGTTTGGAAAAGAATGCTACAAGGGTCTCCTCGTCCTTGATTTCATCTGGACTTATTTGGTGATTTTCGTACCACCCGGCAAAAATGGATCAAAATCTGTATTTTCGGACTAGACGATGGCTAGAGTTTGAAATCTGAAGCGGAGCCCAAAACACATGTATAAATTTAGTAGAAGAATGCTATAAGGGTTTCCCGATCCTCAATTTCATCTGGAAATGTAAAATACATGTTTTTGATGAAGACAAAGATCAAGGAAAGTGATCAAGTTACAAGCTCAAAAAGAAGTCAAACATCAAAGACAACTATGGTTAAAAATGCTAGAAGTTTTATAATATAAAGGTACATGATGCAATCTAATGTTCATATATTTCAAATGCACATGAGAACCTTCCATTTTAGCATATGCATCAAAAGGATTTTCAAAAAGTAAAAATATATAAATAATGTTTGAAAATAATATTTTTGGCAAAATACAATGTTGTATTCGAATACAACATGTTCTAGTCGAATAGAGGCAAGTCAATAGCTAAAACTGAACATCTTCAAACATCTGTATTCGAATACAAGAATGTGTATTCGAATACAAGCTTCAAAATTCAAATAAAACTGAACCTTAAAATGATGTGTATTCGACTACCCATAAGCTGTAGCCGAATACACCTGGAAAATATGCAATTTTTCAATTCTGAAATGGTTCCAGATCATTGCATTTCTTCATCAAACCTCTTGGATCAATGGCCACGAATCTGAAGAGATGTTTATGGAGTATAAATATACCATAACTTCAGATCAAACTTAACCAATCCTACAACCAAACCTTGAACATTCTTTGAACAAACTTTCTAAAATGTTTTGATTTATTCAAAGTTTTACTTTTATATTTCAAGTACAGATTTTACATTTTCATATCATTGAGAAAAGTTCTCTAGTGTACTTGAAATTATATTAGATTGTTATCATTGTACATCACCTATTATATCATATTGATCTAAGTCAAAATCAATATTGCTAAACCATTCAAGTGTTGTAAATTGAAGAAAGCGGTGTACTTTCTTCAAGTGTTGTAAATTGAGAAAAATGGTGTTCTTTCTTCATGTTTTGTAAACTAAGATAGCGGTGTGCTATCTTAGGGTGATTGTTAGGAGTTTGTAACAAAGGTTTTAGGGTGGCACTTGTACTTATTCTAACAATAGTGGAAAATCTCTTGTGGTGTGCAAGAGGATTGGATGTACCCTTGGTTATAAGGGGAACCAGGATAATATCTTTGTGTTATTTATTTTTCTGCCATTTATCTTTTCCATACACTATTTTAAATCAGAAAAATCAAACACTAAATCTCTAAAAACAAGAAAATTTATAAACACCTAATTCACCCCCACTCTTAGGCGCACTTCTGTACTTACAATTTGGCATCAGAGCTGGTTCCGATAATTTTCTCCTCAATCCTTATTAATAGCTTCCGCACAACCAGTTTTTAGAGATGGTGGTAGTAGCAATAAACTACCATGTTTCGTTGGTGAACACTATGATTTTTGGAAGATACACATGCAAGCAAATTTAGAGGCACAAGGAGATGATATATGGGATGCAGTAGAAAATGGTCCCTATGTTCCAAAAATAGTCATCAACAATAAAGAAGAAATAAAGATAAAGGCCTCATGGACAGATGATGAAAAAAGGAAAGTGTTGTTTGATAAAAAGGACAAAAACATGTTACAATCGGCACTTGGAACGGACGAATTTTTCCATATATCTCATTGCAAAACAGCTAAAGAAATCTGGGATACACTTGAAGTAACACATGAAGGAACTATTGAGGTAAAACGTTCCAAACTCAACACATTATCTCAAGAATATGAATTATTTCGAATGCAGCCCAGAGAATCTATTCTGGACTTGTAGAAAAGATTTTCTCATCTGACCAACCACTTGAAGGCGCTTGGAAAAATCTTCACTAATGATGAATTGAACCTTAAAGTTCTGAGATCATGAACAAGGGCATGAAAACCTAAAGTAACGGCAATTTCTAAAAAGAAAAGCCTATCAAATATGTCTCTTTATGCACTTTTCGGAAAACTTCAAGAACATGAAATTGAACTTGAAAGGCTAGAACAAAATGAAATTCATGAAAACAAACCAAAGAGCATTGCCTTAAAAACAGAGTCAAAAGAGAAAATCGATGATGAGAATTCTAATGAAGATGAGAACATGACCTCCCTTGTAAAGAAATTTGGTAAGTTCCTTCCTAATGAAAAAACTTATAAAATTGGAAAGAAAAGAAAAACTTTCAGGGAAAAGGATGTCTCAACTTCGAATCAAAACTTCACTTGTTTTGAGTGTGGCAAGCAAGGACACATAAAATAAGAGTGCCCAAATATTAGAAAAGTGCTCACAAGAAGAAAGAATCCAAAAAGGCCTATATAGCATGAGAGGACAATGAAGTCAGTTCATCTTCGGTGTTGGAAAGTGACGAATGTGCAAATGTTGCATTGATGGCATCACACCAATCCGACGAAGAAGAAGAGGTTAGTAACAAAGACTTTTCTCATAATAATGATACTA